>NC_053022.1:497779622-497941905 GCF_003073215.2 Triticum urartu | reverse complement strand
AGAAACATCATAAGATCCAACTACAATAGCAAAGCTCGGGATACATCAAGATCGTGTGAAGTCGAGAACATGAGAGAGAACACGAGAGAGAGAGATCAAACACATAGCTACTGGTACATACCCTCAGCCCCGAGGGTGAACTACTCCCTCCTCGTCATGGATAGCGCCGGGATGATGAAGATGGCCACCGGAGATGGATCCCCCCTCCGGCAGGGTACCAGAAAGGGGTCCCGATTGGTTTTTCGTGGCTCTGGAGGCTTGCGGCGGCGGAACTCCCGATCTAGGTTCTGTTTTGGAAGTTTTAGGGTACGACGGTATATATGGGTGAAAGGAGAACGTCGGTGGAGCTACGGGGGCCCCACGAGGCAGGGGGGCGCGCCCAGGGGGGAGGGCGCGCCCCCACCCTTGTGAGCACCTCCCGTATCTTCTGACGTGGGGTCCAAGTCCATCAGGTGGGTTTCCTTCCAAAAATAACTTCTCCAGTTGATTTTGTTCCGTTTTGACTCCGTCTGATATTCCTTTTCCTCGAAATACTGAAATAGGCATAAAACAGCAAATCTGGGCTGGGCCTCCGATTAATAGGTTAGTCCCAAAAATAATATAAAAGTGGATAATAAAGCCCAATATTTCCTAAAACAGTAGATAAAGTATCATGGAGCAATCAAAAATTATAGATACGTTGGAGACGTATCAAGCATCCCCAAGCTTAATTCCTGCTCGTCCTCGAGTAGGTAAATGATAGAAAAGATAATTTTTGATGCGGAGTGCTACTTGGCATAATTTCAATATAAATCTTATTACTTGTGATATGAATATTCAGATCTGAAAGATTTAAGACAAAAGTTCATATTGACATAAAAATAATAATACTTCAAGCATACTAATCAAAGCAATCATGTCTTCTCAAAATATCATGGCAAAAGAAAGTTCATCCCTACAAAATCATATAGTTAGGCTATGCTTCATTTTCGTCACACAAAGATGTTCCCAACTTCTATACCCCCGATGACAAGCCAAGCAATTGTTTCATACTCAAATAATCTCAAACTTTTTCAACCTTCACGCAATACATGAGCGCGAGCCATGGACATAGCACTATGGATGGAATAGAATATGATGATGGGGATTGTGTGGAGAAGATAAAAAAGGAGAAAGTCTCATATTGACGAGGATAATCAACGGGCTATGGAGATGCCCATCAATTGATGTCAACATGAGGAGTAGGGATTGCCATGCAACGGATGCACTAGAGCTATGAATGCTCAACAAAAGAAAACTAGTGGGTGTGCATCCAACTTGCTTGCTCACGAAGACCTAGGGCACTTGAGGAGGCCCATCGTTGGAATATACAAGCCAAGTTCTATAATGAAAAATTCCCACTAGTATAAAAAGACAACTTATGAGACTCACTATATGAAAAACATGGTGCTACTTTGAAGCACAATATATGAGACTCACTACATGAAGAACAAGGTGCTACTTTGAAGCACAAGTGTGGAAAAAGAGATAGTAGCATTGCCCTTTTTATTTTCTTTTTTTGGGCCTTTCCCCTCTTTTTTGGCCTTTCTCTCTTTTTTTGGGCAATGCTCTAATAATGATGATCATCACACTTCTATTGATTACAACATAAGGATTACAACTCGATACTAGAACAAGATATGACTCTATATGAATGCCTCCGGCGGTGTACCGGGATGGTGCAATGAATCAAGAGTGACATGTATGAAAAATAATGCATGGTGGCTTTGCCACATATACGATGTCAACTACATGATCATGCAATGGCAATATGACAAAAGTAAATTATGTCATGATGATAATGAATGGAACGGTGGAAAGTTGCATGGCAATATATCTCGGAATGGCTATGGAAATGCCATAAATAGGTAGGTATGGTAGCTGTTTTGAGGAAGATATAGGGAGGTTTATGTGTGATAGAGCGTATCGTATCACGGGGTTTGGATGCACCGGCGAAGTTTGCACCAACTCTCAAGGTGAGAAAGGGCAATGCACGGTACCGAAGAGGCTAGCAAAGGTGGAAAGGTAAAAGTGCGTATAATCCATGGACTCAACATTAGTCAAAAGAACTCATATACTTATTGCAAAAATTTAGAAGTCATCAAAAACCAAGTACTACACGCATGCTCCTAGGGGGATAGATTTGTAGGAAAAGACCATCGCTCGTCCCCGACCGCCACTCATAAGGATGCACAAGCCAGGTACACTTCATGTTTCAAATTTGTTACACAACTGTAACCATACGTGCATGCTACGGGACTTGCTAACTTCAACACAAGTGTTTCTCAAATTCACAACTACTCAACTAGCACAAATTTAATATCACTACCTCCATATCTCAAAACAATCATCAAGCATCAAACTTCTCGTAGTATTCAACACACTCATAAGAATTCTTACAAATCTTGTATGCCTAGCATATTAAGATTTTAAGCAAATTACCATGCTACTTAAGACTCTCAAAATAATATAAGTGAAGCATTAGAGTTCATCTATTTCTACAAAATAAAACCACCGCCGTGCTCTAAAAGATATAAGTGTAGTACTAGAGCAAATGACAAACTACTCCGAAAGATATAAGTGAAGATCAATGAGTAGTCGAATAATTATGCAACCAAGTGAAGACTCTCCCATTTAATAATTTCAGATCTTGATACTTTATTGAAACAGCAAGCAAAGCTAAAGAAAATAAAATGACGCTCCAAGCAAAACACATATCATGTGGTGAATAAAAATATAGCTCCAAGTAAAGTTACCGATGAATGAAGACGAAAGAGGGGATGCCTTCGATGCCTTCCGAGGCATCCCCAAGCTTAGGCTCTTGGTTGTCCTTGAATATTACCTTGGGGTGCCTTGGGCATCCCCAATCTTAGGCTCTTTCCACTCCTTATTCCATAGTCCATCGAATCTTTACCCAAAACTTGAAAACTTCACAACACAAAACTTAACAGAAAACTCGTGAGCTCCGTTAGCGAAAGAAAACAAAACACCACTTCATGGTACTGTAATGAACTCATTCTTTATTTATATTGGTGTTAAACCTACTGTATTCCAACTTCTCTATGGTTTATAAACTATTTTACTAGCCATAGAGTCATCAAAATAAGCAAACAACACAATGAAAACAGAATCTGTCAAAAACAGAATAGTCTGAAGTAATCTGTATCAAACGTAAACTTCTGGAACTCCAAAAATTCTACCAAAATTAGACGACCTGGATAATTTGTTTATTGATCAGAAGCAATTGGAATCACTATTTTATCACGTTCTGGTGATTTTTAACAATTCGGGCACTGAGCGCAAAGATTCTGGAAATTACAGCAAGATCAAATAACTATCTTCCAAGAAGATCTAATAGGTTTAACTTGGCACAAACACTAATTAAAACATAAAACCACATCTAAATAGAGGCTAGATGGATTATTTATTCCTAAACAGAACCAAAAAGAAAGAAACTAAAATAAAATTGGGTTGCCTTCCAACAAGCGCTATCGTTTAACGCCCCTAGCTAGGCATTATGATTTCAATGATGCTCAAATAAAAGATAAGAATTGAAACATAAAGAGAGCATCATGAAGAATATGACTAGCACGTTTAAGCCTAACCCACTTCCTATGCATAGGGATTTTGTGAGCAAACAACTTATGGGAATAATAATCAACTTGCATAGGAAGGTAAAACAAGCATAACTTCAAAACTTTAAGCACATAGAGAGGACACTTGATATTATTGCAATTCCTATAAGCATATGTTCCTCCCTCATAATAATTTTCAGTAGCATAATGAATGAATTCAACAATATAACCAGCACCTAAAGCATTCTTTTCATGATCTACTTACATAGAAAATTTACTACTCTCCACATAAGCAATTTTCTTCTCATGAATAGTAGTGGGAGCAAACTCAACAAAATAATTATCATATGATTGAAAATTAAGATCAAGATGACAAGTTTCATGGTTATCATTATTCTTTATAGCATACGTGTCATCACAATAATCATCATAGATAGGAGGCATGCTTTCATCATAATAATTTTGCTCAACAAAGCTTGGGGGACAAAATATATCATCTTCCTCAAACATAGCTTCCCCAAGCTTGTGGCTTTGCATATCATTAGCATCATGGATATTCAAGGAATTCATACTAACAACATTGCAATCATGCTCATCATTCAAAGATTTAGTGCCAAAAAATTTATAGATTTCTTCTTCTAGCACTTTGGCACAATTTTCCTTTCCATCATACTCACGAAAGATATTAAAAAGGTGAAGCGTATGAGACAAACTCAATTCCATTTTTTGGTAGTTTTCTTTTATAAACTAGACTAGTGCTAAAACAAGAAACAAAAAGATTCGATTGCAAGATCTAAAGATATACCTTCACTTACCTAGCCTCCCCGGCAACGGCGCCAGAAAAGAGTTGATGTCTACTACAGCAACCTTCTTCTTGTAGACGTTGTTGGGCCTCCAAGTGCAGAGGTTTGTAGGACAGTAGCAAATTTCCCTCAAGTGGATGACCTAAGGTTTATCAATCCGTGGGAGGCGTAGGATGAAGATGGTCTCTCTCAAACAACCCTGCAACCAAATAACAAAGAGTCTCTTGTGTCCCCAACACACCCAATACAACGGTAAATTGTATAGGTGCACTAGTTCGGCGAAGAGATGGTGATACAAGTGCAATATGGATGGTAGATATAGGTTTTTGTAATCTGAAAATATAAAAACAGCAAGGTAGCGAGCGGTAAAAGTGAGCGTAAACGGTATTGCAATGATAGGAAACAAGGCCTAGGGTTCATACTTTCACTAGTGTAAGTTCTCTCAACAATAATAACATAGATAGATCATATGACAAGCCCTCAACATGCGACAAAGAGTCACTCCAAAGCCACTAATAGCGGAGAACAAACGTAGAGATTATGGTCGGGTAAAAACCACCACAAAGCTATTCTTTCAGATCAATCTATAAAAGAGTTCGTACTAGAATAACACCTTAAGATACAAATCAACCAAAACCCTAATGTCACCTAGATACTCCATTGTCACCTCAAGTATCCGTGGGCATGATTATACGATATGCATCACACAATCTCAGATTTATCCAACCAACATAAAAGTACTTCAAAGAGTGCCCCAAAGTTTCTACCGGAGAATCAAGAACGTGTGCCAACCCCTATGCATAGGTTCCCAATGTCACGAAACCCGCAAGTTGATCACCAAGACATACATCAAGTGTTCTCATAAAGACTCAATCCGATAAGATAACTTCAAAAGGGGAAACTCAATTCATCACAAGAGAGTAGAGGGGGAGAAACATCATAAGATCCAACTACAATAGCAAAGCTCGGGATACATCAAGATCGTGTGAAGTCGAGAACACGAGAGAGAACACGAGAGAGAGAGATCAAACACATAGCTACTGGTACATACCCTCAGCCCCAAGGGTGAACTACTCCCTCCTCGTCATGGATAGCGCCGGGATGATGAAGATGGCCACCGGAGATGGATCCCCCTCCAGCAGGGTACCAGAAAGGGGTCCCGATTGGTTTTTCGTGGCTCTGGAGGCTTGCGGCGGCGGAACTCCCGATCTAGGTTCTGTTTTGGAAGTTTTAGGGTACGACGGTATATATGGGTGAAAGGAGAACGTCGGTGGAGAGCTACGGGGGCCCCACGAGGCAGGGGGCGCGCCCAGGGGGGAGGGCGCGCCCCCCACCCTCGTGAGCACCTCCCGTATCTTCTGACGTGGGGTCCAAGTCCATCAGGTGGGTTTCCTTCCAAAAATAACTTCTCCAGTTGATTTCGTTCCGTTTTGACTCCGTCTGATATTCCTTTTCCTCGAAATACTAAAATAGGCATAGAACAGCAAATCTGGGCTGGGCCTCCGGTTAATAGGTTAGTCCCAAAAATAATATAAAAGTGGATAATAAAGCCCAATATTGCCTAAAACAGTAGATAAAGTAGCATGGAGCAATCAAAAATTATAGATACGTTGGAGACGTATCATGGCCTCGGAACACTTAGACCGAAAGGTCGAGCGTGAATCATGTAGTAGATATGATCAACATAGTGATGTTCACCATTGAAAACTACTCCATCTCACGTGATGATCGGACATGGTTTAGTTGATATGGATCACGTGATCACTTAGATGATTAGAGGGATGTCTATCTAAGTAGGAGTTCTGAAGTAATATGATTAATTGAACTTTAATTTATCATGAACTTGGTACCTGATGTTTTTTTGCATGTCTATGTTGTTGTAGATAAATGGCCCGTGCTACTATTCCGTTGAATTTGAATGCGTTCCTAGAGAAAGCTAAGTTGAAAGATGATGGTAGCAACTACACGGACTGGGTCCGTAACTTGAGGATTATCCTCATTGCTGCACAGAAGAATTACGTCCTGGAAGCACCGCTGGGTGCTAGGCCTGCTGCAGATGCTACCGATGACATTAAGAACGTCTGGCAGAGCAAAGCTGATGACTACTTGATAGTTCAGTGTGCCATGCTTTACGGCTTAGAACCGGGACTTCAACGACGTTTTGAATGTCATGGAGCATATGAAATGTTCCAGGAGTTGAAGTTAATATTTCAAGCAAATGCCCGGATTGAGAGATATGAAGTCTCCAATAAGTTCTATAGCTGCAAGATGGAGGAGAATAGTTCTGTCAGTGAACATATACTCAGAATGTCTGGGCACCACAACCACTTGACTCAACTGGGAGTTAATCTTCCTGATGATAGTGTCATTGACAGAGTTCTTCAATCACTGCCACCAAGCTACAAAAGCTTCGTGATGAACTATAATATGCAAGGGATGGATAAGACAATTCCCGAGCTCTTCGCGATGCTAAAAGCTATGGAGGTAGAAATCAAGAAGGAGCATCAAGTGTTGATGGTCAACAAGACCATCAGTTTCAAGAAGAAGGGCAAAGGGAAGAAGGGGAACTTCAAGAAGAATGGCAAGCAAGTTGCTGCTCAAGTGAAGAAGCCCAAGTCTGGACCTAGGCTTGAGACTGAGTGCTTCTACTGCAAAGGGACTGGTCACTGGAAGCAGAACTGCCCCAAGTATTTGGCGGATAAGAAGGATGGCAAAGTGAAAGGTATATTTGATATACATGTTATTGATGTGTACTTAACTAATGCTCGCAGTAGCGCCTGGGTATTTGATACTGGTTTTTTTGCTCATATTTGCAACTCGAAACAGGGGCTACGGATTAAGCGAAGATTGGCTAAGGACGAGGTGACGATGCGCGTGGGAAATGGTTCCAAAGTCGATGTGATCGCGGTCGGCACGCTACCTCTACATCTACCTTCAGGATCAGTTTTAGACCTGAATAAATGTTATTTGGTGCCAGCGTTGAGCATGAACATTATATCTGGATCTTGTTTGATGCGAGATGGTTATTCATTTAAATCGGAGAATAATGGTTGTTCTATTTATATGAGTAATATCTTTTATGGTTATAGTCAAAAAAATATCTTTTATGGTCATGCACCCCTGATGAGTGGTCTATTTTTGTTGAATCTCGATAGTAGTGATACACATATTCATAGTATTGAAGCCAAAAGATATAAGTTTAATAATGATAGTGCAACTTATTTGTGGCACTGCCGTTTAGGTCATATTGGTGTAAAGCGCATGAAGAAACTCCATGTTGATGGGCTTTTGGAATCACTTGATTATGAATCACTTGATACTTGCAAACCATGCCTCATGGGCAAGATGACTAACACTCCGTTCTCCGTAACTATGGAGCGAGCAAGATACTTGTTGGAAATAATACATACCGATGTATGCGGTCCGATGAGTGTTGATGCTCGCGGCGGGTATCGTTATTTTCTGGCTTTCACAGATGATTTGAGCAGATATGGGTATATCTACTTGATGAAACATAAGTCCGAAACATTTGAAAAGTTCAAAGAATTTCAGAGTGAAGTGGAAAATCATCGTAACAAGAAAATAAAGTTTCTATGATCTGATCGTGGAGGAGAATATTTGAGCTACGAGTTTGGTCTTCATTTGAAAAAATGTGGAATAGTTTCGCAACTCACGCCACCTGGAACACCACAGCATAATGGTGTGTCCGAACTTCGTAACCGCACTTTATTAGATATGATGCGATCTATGATGTCTCTTACTGATTTACAGCTATCATTTTGGGGTTATGCTTTAGAGACAGCTGCATTCACATTAAATAGGGCACCATCTAAATCCATGGAGACGACACCTTATGAACTGTGGTTTGGCAAGAAACCCAAGTTGTCGTTTCTGAAAGTTTGGGGCTGCGATGCTTATGTGAAAAAGCTTCAACCTAATAAGCTCAAACCCAAATCGGAGAAATGTGTCTTCATAGGATACCCAAAGGAGACTGTTGGGTACACCTTCTATCACAGATCCGTAGGCAAGATATTCGTTACCAAGAATGGATCCTTTCTAGAGAAGAATTTCTCTCGAAAGAAGTGAGTGGGAGGAAAGTGGAACTTGATGAGGTAATTGTACCTTCTCCCGAATTGGAAAGTAGTTCATCACAGAAATCAGTTCCAGTGATTCCTGCTCCAATTAGTGAGGAAGCTAATGATAGTGATCATGAAACTTCAGATCAAGTTACGACTGAACCTCATAGGTCAACCAGAGTAAGATCCGCACCAGAGTGGTACGGTAATCCTGTTCTGAACATCATGTTACTAGACCATAATGAGCCTACGAACTATGAGGAAGCGATGATGAGCCCAAATTCCGCAAAATGGCTTGAGGCCATGAAATCTGAGATGGGATCCATGTATGAGAACAAAATGTGGACTTTGGTTGACTTTCCTGATGATCGGCAAGCCATAGAGAATAAATGGAACTTCAAGAACAAGACTGACGCTGACGGTAATGTTACTGTCTACAAAGCTTGACTTGTTATGAAAGGTTTTCGACAAGTTCAAGGGGTTGACTATGATGAGACTTTCTCACCCGTAGCGATGCTTAAGTCTGTCCGAATCATGTTAGCAATTGCCGCATTTTATGATTATGAAATTTGGCAAATGGATGTCAAAACTGCATTCCTGAATGGATTTCTGGAAGAAGAGTTGTATATGATGCAACCAGAAGGTTTTGTTGATCCAAAGGATGATAACAAAGTGTGCAAGCACCAGCAATCCATTTATGGACTGGTGCAAGCCTCTCGGAGTTGGAATAAACGTTTTGATAGTGTGATCAAAGCATATGGTTTTATACATACTTTTGGAGAAGCCTGTATTTACAAGAAAGTGAGTGGGAGCTCTGTAGCATTTCTAATATTATATGTGGATGACATATTGTTGATTGGAAATGATATAGAATTTCTAGATAGCATAAAAGGATACTTGAATAAAAGTTTTTCAATGAAAGACCTCGGCGAACCTGCTTATATATTGAACATCAAGATCTATAGAGATAGATCAAGATGCTTAATTGGACTTTCACAAAGCACATACCTTGATAAGATTTTGAAGAAGTTCAAAATGGACCAGTCAAAGAAAGGGTTCTTGCCTGTGTTAGAAGGTGTGAAATTGAGTGAGACTCAATGCCCGACCACTGCAGAAGATAGAGAGAAAATGAATGTCATTCCCTATGCTTTAGCCATAGGTTCTATCTTGTATGCAATGTTGTGTACCAGACCTGATGTGTTCCTTGCTATAAGTATATTAGGGAGGTACCAAAGTAATCCAGGAGTGGATCACTGAACAACGGTCAGGAACATACTGAAATACCTGAAAAGGACTAAGGATATGTTTCTCGTTTATGGAGGTGACAAAGAGCTCATCGTAAAAGGTTACGTCGATGCAGGCTTTGACACTGATCCGGATGACTCTAAGTCGCAAACCGGATACGTGTTTATATTGAACGGTGGAGCTGTCAGTTGGTGCAGTTCTAAGCAGAGTGTCGTGGCGGGATCTACGTGTGAAGCAGAATACATAGCTGCTTCGGAAGCAGCAAATGAAGGAGTCTGGATGAAGGAGTTCATATCTGATCTAGGTGTTATACCTAGTGCATCGGGTCCAATGAAAATCTTTTGTGACAATACTGGAGCAATTGCCTTGGCAAAGGAATCCAGATTTCACAAGAGAACCAAGCACATCAAGAGACGCTTCAATTCCACCCGTCATCAAGTGTCGGAAGGAGAGATAGAGATTTGCAAGATACATACGAATCTGAGTGTTGCAGACCCGTTGTCTAAGCCTCTCTCACGAGCAAAACATGATCAACACCAAGACTCCATGGGTGTTAGAATCATTACAATGTAATCTAGATTATTGACTCTAGTGCAAGTGGGAGACTGATGGAAATATGCCCTAGAGGCAATAATAAAGTTGTTATTTATATTTCCTTATATCATGATAAATGTTTATTATTCATGCTAGAATTGTATTAACCAGAAACTTAGTACATGTGTGAATACATAGACAAACAAAGTGTCACTAGTATGCCTCTACTTTGACTAGCTCGTAATCAAAGATGGTTAAGTTTCCTAGCCATAGACATGTGTTGTACATTGATGAACGGGATCACATCATTAGAGAATGATGTGATTGACTTGACCCATCCGTTAGCTTAGCACTATGATCGTTTAGTTTATTGCTATTGCTTTCTTCATGACTTATACATGTTCCTATGACTATGAGATTATGCAACTCCCGAATACCGGAGGAACACTTAGTGTGCTATCAAATGTCACAACATAACTGGGTGATTATAAAGATGCTCTACAGGTGTCTCCGATGGTGTTTGTTGGGTTGGCATAGATCGAGATTAGGATTTGTCAACTCCGTGTTTCGGAGAGGTATCTCTGGGCCCTCTCGGTAATGCACATCACTATAAGCCTTGCAAGCAATGTGACTAATGAGTTAGTTGCGGGATGATGCATTACGGAACGAATAAAGAGACTTGCCGGTAACGAGATTGAACTAGGTATTGAGATACCAACGATTGAATCTCGGGCAAGTAACATACCGATGACAAAGGGAACAACGTATGTTGTTATGCGGTTTGACTGATAAAGAACTTCGTAGAATATGTAGGAACTAATATGAGCATACAGGTTCCGCTATTGGTTATTGACCGGATGTGAGTCTCGGTCATGTCTCACTACTACAGGATGCTGCTAACGCGACACTATGATCAGAGACCCTTAGACGAAACTGTGTGCGATGCCATAATCGCAAACGGTGGTGTAAAAAAACCGTCAAAAAGGTGCAAAACGTTTGCGATGACGGAGCCATCAAACACGATTCAAATTTTAGTTGTGTGTACGATGCAGGGCATATAGTTCAGTTCAATTAACTGTTCGCGATGAGGAGGAACAATAGAAACGAGCAGCCAGATGGAGGTGTGTGCGATATACAGCATATGGTTCACTCGGATGAACTGTTTGTGATTAGGAAACACAAAAGAAACGGTCAGCCAGGTGAAGGTATGTGCGTTATACGGCATGCGGTTCACTCAGATGAACTGTTTGCGTTGAGACATGAGAACAAAAACGGTTCAACTTAACAAGATGTGTGTGATATTCGTCAAACAGGTCTGTAATCAGAAATGTGTGTGAAGACCGAAAATAACACAGACGGTTGCTGCTAATAAGACGTGTGTGTTGTGCAATGTGATTGCATACAGAACAATATATATATATATATATATATATATATAGGATGACACTATTCTAATCCCGGAATCAAAATAACTATTTGGATCACGGCTCTATATATAGGGCCCGAAGAGGCGTTCCGGAACTCCTGAAGCCACGAAGAAAAAAAAAAGAAAACCCACCTAGTCCCGCACCTCCCGCGCCGCCCCCTCCCCTTCCCCGGGAACCAGCCACCGTGCCGCCACCGGTCCTAAATCCGGCCGCCGCGCCGCTCCTTCCCCGGGATCCGGCCGCCGCGACACCACCTCCCCCGGATCCGGCCAGGACTGATCCCACCGCCGCCTGCCGCCACCAAGCATCGGCGTGCGACCCCGACGCCGCCTCCTTCCATGAAGCGCCGGTGCCCGACCCCGTCACCTACCTCTGGTACGCCGTCGCGCCTCCGCTGCCACCTAGGGATCCGCAAGCTTTTCCTCCCACGTCCGCGCCTCGTCTTCCTGTGGGCAGCCGTTGCTGCTGATGGAGCGGCAGGACGGAGGACGAGCAGTAGCTGTAGCACGAGCGGACATGGCTGACATTCTTCTTTCCTTGCCAAGAATTTGCTCCTCTCCTCGCGAAGTGGATGTGCATGGGATCTGCAGTGAGTGCGTGCAGCCGTTTGGGTAAAAACAACTTTTTGAATTGGCCATAATTACTTGATGGATCTCTAAGTTCAGACATTTTTACTGCTGACGTTCAGGAATTGTAGAATGCGAAGTAGTGCATGCAGTTTTGTGTCTGGAAGTTGTTTGTGTTTCGTGTGCCACTAACTGCTACTGACCTCCCGCACACGTTCTCTCAGACATGCTGCTTGCAATTTGCTCCATGCTGCTGTAAAAATGTTGTGCTAACTGAACTTAACTGTCTTTACTGATTTAACTACAGGGGCATGTGTGTCTGCGAATTTGTTGTAAAAAAATCTTGTTATTTTCCTTGTACATCCATTGACCTAATTTCCGAGACATTCGCCGTGAAGTTAATTTTTTTGAGACGCCATGTAGTTCTACCATGGCTATACACCAAGTTATTTCAGTGAAAAAAGAATTTTCCGTTGTTGGTTTTATAGTGCTAGAGCAAATCCACCAAATAAGGTGTAAAGGCTAGCTAAACTAGCAAGCAAACACACGTACCTTTTGATTTGCCGTAGTAGCTGTACGTACATATTTTGCAGGATAACTGCCGTACGTGAGCTTTGTGTGAAGCTAGATCATAGGTCGATTCCATCGACTTACTTCGTCGCCATTGAAGAAAAATGGGTTGGAAAGTTTTTTTTGTTTAGCCACAGTGACCTATCGCTCCTATTTTCTTTTCTGTTTCATTCGATTTGATTCAAGTTAAAGGATTCTATCTTTTATAAAACATAAAGGTTTAAATTTAAATAACAGAAAAGTTCAAATGTCTATGACGAAAGAAAGAAAGTCAAATTAAAAATCAAAGTGGTTAAAAAAGTTTATAAAAAATAGGTTTTCCTCTTTCTAAAAAAACTAGAAGTTCAAATTTAAAAAAAAACAGAAGTTCAATATTTATTACAAAAACAAAAAAGGCCAAATTAAAAAATAGACCAGAGCAAAAGAAATTAAACAAATGGATTTCCCATTTTAAAAAAATTATGCAGAATTAGCTATCGGTATGTTTTTCCTTTATTTCTTGAATAAATCGGAAGTTCATACATACAAAAAACAGAAGTTCAAAATATCTTATAAAAGAAATGTTTGTACGCAAAATTGGCATGTCAAAAATGTGTTTTGTGTGTGGGTGTGTGCCAACACCACAAGTTCAGATGATAAAAAAGTAATAAAAAAAACCTAAAAATGTTCATTGCAACAAGTTCGAATCAAAAAAGGAACACCCCATCAAAATATCCACAACGGTAGCTCAAATTGAAAATGACAAAAATATTTTAGAAAATTTAATTAGAAGATGGATTTCGTAGTTTCTAAAAGAAACCTAGAAGTTCAAATTAAAGTAATGGAGCGGTTCAGTGTTTATTAAACACTCGGATTCTAACCGCTAATAGAAAATAAAACCAATGTGAGGTTCAAATTAAAATAACTCGGAAGTTTGGAGTTTATTAAAATTTAGGATTACATGTTCGAAAAACAAAAACAAAAACAAAAACCAGTGCCATTTTGGCATTTTGAAAACCAACTCATAAAAATGAAAAAATAATTCTTGCTAGAAGTTCAAGTTCTCGACGAGGGAACGTTGGAATTGCTACCCACTTTATTCGCGCATAATTCTCTCTCCCGTGCATGGTTCAGAATTTATATTGCGAGATGTCCGACCTCCAATTACATGTTTTAAAAGAGCAAAAAATGACGTCCAACCATCAATTGTGAGTAATTCGACGTATACAAAAAAATGTGACATCATTTCATAGTGAAAACAAACGAGAAGTTCAAGTAATGCAAGGGATGCATTTCAGGTGAGATTTAAAAGTATAGAAAAATAAAATCTTAAAAGGTTTGTTGAAAGAAGTTCAAGTGCTCTGTCCGGAGAAGTTCAAAAATTGTTGCGAGAGAGGTTTACCTTGTATTTCCATGTTCGATTTTTTCCGTATAAAAATCTAATACAATTCTTTACTCAAAATATAAATAGGTGAAGTTCATGTTGAAATAAGAGAGAAGTTCGAAGTATATTAAAACCTAGGTTTTACCTGTTCAAAAAAATAAAAAACACAACGACATTTTTTGCACTTTTAAAAACAACTCATAAAAAAAATGGTTGCTAGAAGTTCAAGTGCTCGGTGAGGAAAAGTTCAAAATATTCTTGTGAGAGAGGTTAACCGTGTATTTAGATATCCAAAATACATAAAAAAAATGTTGTTTTTTAGGTTTTAAAATAATTCTCTCAAACCAGAGAGAAGTTCAAAGTGATAATAACCAGAAGTTCACGTACTAGATGGTGTGTATTTCATACAAGAAAAAAACAATAAAAGTGAAACAGAGTGAAGTTCAAACAGACATGCCCCAGAAGTTCAACTACTTCACGCAGTGTAAAAAACAGCACGTCAAAAACAAAGTGATGTTCAAACAGACATACCCGAGAAGTTCAACTACTTCACGCAGTGCGTTTCCATTCGCAATGAACGCAGAAATCATGATCTCGTCATTTCTCTAATTTAGTTCAAAACAATAGGAATATCATCTATGTAAGTTCAAGTCCTCGATCGGAGAAAGTTAAAAAAATATTGTGAGAAAGGTTTGTACAAAAAGAATATCATTTATATAACACTGACGAAATGGATGAGAAAATTACAAAGGAAAATACGTCATATAGTTCAACGTGAAAACAGCAGGAAGTTCGACTTATATAATGAATGAATTTGAGATGAAAAACTTTTAAAATCGTCGCGAGTATGAAAAGATGATCAACACGGGAAACTTGCGTGCTTACAGCAGCTTTCCATCGGTATATCACCTACTCAATTCCGGTGAATGGATGGAGAGTTACGAGCAGTGGATGGAGACCTACGAGCAAAAAAATCACGTGAAAAACAGAGTGAAGTTCAGGTACACGCGCCGAGAAGTTTAGGTTCTTCACGCGGTGCATTTTCGAAGAATCTGTTTCGCGATAAAGGCAGAACAAATGATCCCGCCATTTTCGAAATTACTTGAAAACGGCCAGGATTCAGAGAAAACCATCAGCATGAAAAAGTTTCGCATTTTCCGTAGCTTTTCAGCGGTATATTATTTGCCCCATTCCGATAAACTTTGTAAAAATTACGGCAAAAATACGGTTTTAACCATTTTCAAAACTGACATAAAACCGTAATGAATTAGGAGAAACAATACATACAAAAAAGTTTCGCATTTCCTCAAGCTTTCCAACACCATATCATTTGCTGCATTCGGACGCACGGTTAAAATATTAGCTCAAAAATACGAACTCAGTAGGACTTGGACCATTTTCTAAATTACTCTTAAACCATTCAATGTATGCCATGTTCCCGTGATCAGAATAGTGTATATGTGTGTGTGTGTATATATATATAGCAAAAATGCCCGTGCGTTGCAACGGGTACAAAATAAAATACATGTGTGTGCTTCGAAATTTGAAGAAAAAACCACTTTGCATACATGGCATGATTGCAACTCAGATCTGAATGAAATTTTCCATGTATATGAAATAGCAAAGTTTAACACACTGCCAGTGATGTACCAATATCAAGTTGTCTTTCATAAGTCAGGAACAGTCTTGTATCTCTTGTGATGTGATTCGTCCCTATGTCAGAAGATAGTTAGAAATCAAAACAGGGTGTGGAAAGAAACATGTAAAAGAGCGCTATAGTGACTATTGTTGGCAACAGGGAGGTAGTTATAGACACAGTAAAATATGTTGCTACAGAAAAGAGCACAAATACGTAAATAATTTGGTATAATGGCCCAACTAATATATATGTTGCTTTAATAAATTGGTTAGACATTGGCTAAAAGCCAAATAATCCCTTTTTCACTACAGACAACAGCTAGAGCAAGGGATTGATGTATCAGGTAAAGTAAACTGCCAAATCCCTCTTTACTATTGGATATTCTTCAGAAAACATAGTCCTCCATGTATATATTGAGCAAAATGAATGAAGAAAAGGGAACATATTCACTCATGGTAAAAGTAATTGCACTCTGACAACTAAGAGAATAAGTTAGAGCAGGGGAGATTGCTCTTTCTAAGCTATAATAGCATGCAAAAAATGGGCCCTTTATGAAGATGAAGGTAGACCATCAAGTTGTAGTAAGTGAAGTGCTGGACAGTGATATACAGTATGGTTGTTTTGTAATGTGTCCCCTCGTATTTAAATATGCGATGTGATGCTACAGTAGACAGTAGACAAACAAAAAATGGCCGTCATACATGATTGTTAGAAAGAGGCCTCACATTTGATCGATATCATGATTGTTGCGCCATGATACACCATTTTCAATCTTGGAAAACCGGCCGGCCTTATTCATGTCAGACCTGCACAAAGGTTATAGGCGTCTCAGATTCTATTGAATTCACTACTGGTTTAATTCTCAAAATTTGGTCTCAACAAATAGAAATGGTAAGTAAGTATTAGCAGAACGAAATGTAATTAATGTCACTTAAAAACCAAAATGGTCCACCCAAATGCAGTTATAAAAATTCTAGAACGAGAAAGAAAGAGCCTGTGCGTTGTAATAATGGGGATAATACTTATTTCTCTCCCTCCATATCTCCTTCGGGCGTTGATGCTCTCGATCTACTTGAGCAAGCGCATAGTGTTAGAGCTTGATGCTCCTCTAGAGGGCAGCACTCATATTGTTGTACATCAATCAGTGTAAATAATTAAGGAGCAACATCATATAAATTCAACGCAAATGTTGCAGGCATATGAAAAAGAATATCTGTACTCCAGAAAGATCATGGGAAGACGAAAGACCACAAATTTGAATACATATCACTTGTTCCCCTCTTCATGATCATTGAAATTAGATGAATTTGTAACCTTTTTGTTTCTCTAGTGAACATGAAACAGGGACAACAATTCAGAAACAATAAACTCAAACAGAGGCTCTATGAACTGATTTTCTTTCAAGGGGATACATACCCCTGTCGTCGTCGTGTCCTCTGCAGATCGAGCACGCCGCCCCGATGGTAGACGTGGAGCCCCGTGATCGCCGCCTAGCGCCTGCGCTCCCCCGTCTGCTGACTCCATGCCGTCCTAACTCCATTGGAGCTAGCCCAACCTTTCTTCGCTCGTTCCGTTCCCTTTCCTTCGCTCCTTTCATGTCCCTCATCTGCACATCTGCAAGCTAGCCTTTGCTTATTGATTCCGAGACAGCTCCTTGACAATGAGGACATTGAAAGGCCTATATAAATTCTGCAAGCAAGCCAGTGCCGGACAGCGGCACAACGACGATCTGCTTCATGGTGATGAAAGAGGGTGAAGAACACCACCGCAAGGAGGCCAGCCGCTTGGGTGGGAATCGATAGCGGGGTGGCGGCGATTTTCGCCGCGGGAGCCAGGCGGGCGGTTTCAACAAGTGCCACTGCCAATGTAATTAGAACACTTGTAGTCTTTCAGTGAGCAAAGTGCAGATTACATGAAGTAAGCTGGATGGCAATTATATGCTTCGTGTATGGGCAGAATACAACCATCGGCTATAGTAGAGGGAGAAGACTGGATGCGACGTAAATCTCTCACCTCTTGAAATATGTGAACTGGAGTATTTCTCAACAATCCCTTGGATCTGCTCCGGAGTGAATATTGACGCACTGGTATCGAAATCAGCACTCTCCAACTGCCTCTGCAACTGCATTGACAATAAAGTCGAGATAAGCATTACACATTGCTTCTTCTGCTCATAAACACTTAGCAAAAGTTTAGTTGTGTATGTTTCAGTGAGAGAGGGCAAGCATAGAGTACATACAGTCTTAAGTATGACAGATTGGCTCTCGAAATTGTGTTTTCTAATTTGAACTAACATCTCCAGTTTCTGTAACAGCAATCAAAACGATGTAATTAGCATCTTCAATACAGTTAAGTTTGATACTTTGAAAGAGGCACTATAAAAATATTTTTGCTTCACCTGTTGTTGTAATTCCTATTGAGTGTGCATTTTCTCGGCAAAGTCTAGAGGCTCAAGCTCAGCTTCATCAATAGCCATCTCTTCTCTATCAAATTAAATAGAAAAAATCAGAACATGGCTTTTAGACAACAGTTCAAGTCAACTCTGTAAACCACAAAGTATTATTGCTAGAGAGTAGGTAATTGTGGCTGTATATTCATTTTACTTGTTGAGTTCTATGGCTGGCGCATTAACTGACACAGCTCTTTTCCTTGAAAATATAAATAAATAAAAGAGCACACCACTACACATATCAGCGTGGACTATATTCAAACATGTATAGCAAGAATGAGCTACCTACAAATGGCCGTGAAACAAAGCAACAATGGTGCTGCAGTGCACTGAGTCTTTTTAGCAAACACATGGCGTGCACCTCGTGGGCTGGTGGTTGAAGTCAATGGGGGCAGAGCAGCACTGAACTGCATGCAGCCTGGGCAATGAGCATCGGACTGCTCCGTCGATCTGTGCGTGATGGGAGGAGCAGGTGCTCCGGCTAGGTGAAGAAGAGCGTCGGGGAGGAGAGGAACCAGCTCCCGTCGGCTCACCTGCGATTGAGAGGCGAGGCAAACAATTTGGAACTGTCTTTGCCGTCACCGGAGCACTGAATGTCGGCCAAGAGAGGAGGAAAGGTGAGTAGCGTCATTGGAAAAGGAACACGCGGGGGCTGGGCTGGTGGTGGAGGATGACGCCGTCGGGTCGTGGCGAGAGAGAGGGATTGGGGGAAGGTGCAGCGCCGGCATCAAGTGTCGCTGGTTGTGGAAAGCCGCAGGGGTGGGGAAGGCGCACGGCGGAGGGGCGTTGGCGGTGCGTGGCGGCGTGTCGGGGGCCGGCCGTGACGGCGGACGGCGGGGGCCGGCGGCGCGTGACAGCGTGGAGATGCGGTGGAGGTGGAGATGGAAGGCAAGGTCGTCGTGCAGTTTTTTTCTTTTCTCTCGTCAGTACCGGTTCGATTCGATTGACTTATTAGGGGGACTGCGGGTTGGATACCTAAAACATCAGGGACCTTTGTGTAAAAAGGACGCGACGGTGAACCCGACAGACTCGTTCCATGCTTTATTATTAGGGAGATATATATATACATCTGGGCTATTCTGTTACGCGTAATAGAATATTATTCTGTTACCCTACTTGAACTGATGAATTCGAGTGGTTGAACTAATGAATTCGCGCGGTTGAACTGATGAATTCTAGTGGTTGAACTGATGCTTTCCTTTTTCGTTGAAAATCGTCTTTTTTTAGTTCAACTTTTTTGTCGAAACGGGGCGTGTAATATATCGTTGGAAAGCTCTTGACATCTACATTACAATCATATAATTTGTTTTTGCAAAAAAATTATGGTTTAAGAGCAGTTTTAAATAAATCGTTTTTTTCAAAACCGAAAACGCGAATCGTATTTTGGACTTAATTTTCAAACAGTTTGTCGGAATTGAGCAAATAAGATGGCATTGGAAAGCTGATGAAAATCCGCTTCTTCCATATATCTAATTATTTTTTCAAATTCTATACGGTTTAAAAAGTAATTTGGAAAATGGTGAAATTCTGGGTGAAACATATTTTTGCATTTTTTTGCAAACGGTTTGTCAGATTGATGCAAATGATATGGCGTTGGAAATCTATGTAAAATGCGCAACTTTTTCATATGTAAATGTTTTTCTAATTCCTTACGGTTTAAACTCGAATTCAAATATGGTCAAATTTGATTTCGAACGCGATTTTTTTAATAAGTTTGTCGAAATGGGGCAAATAATATACCGTTGGATAGCTATCGAAAATGCGAAACTTAGTCATGTTGAACGTTTTCTCTACTTCGCACCGTTTAAGAGTAATTTTGAAAGAAACACATCGTGTTGTTTTTTCCTGTCTAAAAACAGAGTACTCGTATTGATCTACGTCTATGTTTGTACTGAGGTATTTTTCACAGAGTACTCTTAAATACGGTGATACAGAGTACTCTCGGTATGGGTTTGTGTTGAATGTGTGCTTTCACAGACTCGACTTTACTATGTTTTTCGTTAGAGTTTTGCTCGTAACTTTTCAACGGTTTACTATATTATCGTCCCTGAACTTGCATGGTTTATATTGTTGAACTGAATGCTATTCTTTTCATAAAGAAAAGGTTTTGCATGTTATCTTTTAACTCAACATTTTTTTGCAATGATGTTTTGGACTTCTCTCATTTTACGACTTGTACATTTACCATTTGAATTTTCGTGGGGTTTCTTTTTTGTTTGAACTTTAACAATTTGAATTTCTATGTGTGTTTCTTTTTTAATTCAAACTGCCCATTTCTTTTTATTCCGAACTGATCGCCGTTTTTAACTCATACTGATCCATATTTTTCATTCAAACCTTTTTGTCCTTTCATATGACAGAAATTATTCATCTTCCCTGACCTCTTAAAATTCAAGACTCGGGCACAAACATCCTCATCTTAGCAGGACAAGCTAATTCATTTGCATGCAAAGCAACAATAACAATACCCCAAACATACCAAGGGATGTCACACTAGAAAAACAATGCAACCAACGGGTTCTCTCTAGTGGCAAAACCGACAATTTTTGAACTTGCACGACATCTAAACAAGAACTACATGATACACAATTTTCCATCATGCACCTGCTATCCTGAACATAAATGAAATGAGAGAAGGGTATCCTGAACATCTAAACAAGAACTTGCAATTTGTTCCATCATGCACCCAGAGGTTCTGCCTTCTCCCCCGGCCCTGAAACAAGAGCACCATCAGTTTAGTTTTAAAGAAATTAAAAGTTCAAACATGTGGCATGTAGATTTTCAAATGATGAAAGTCATAAAAGTGAGCTATTTTTGTTTTACTTCAAATAATTCAACATGAAAAAGACAAATACAGATAAATATTTTTTGTGCGACATTCTGAAGTAGATGTCAGTTCGACCTTTTTAACTATTTTTGGACAAGGAGATGATGTTATTGAACTGGCTAGGTACATTCAGTTTTACCTAGTATGGTTGGACTAGTAATGCAATCACTGCTTCCAAGGTTTTATAGATATCAGTAGCCATCCAACTATGAAATGCATGCAAACCCAATCTGCATACACTAGTGAACATTGAAACAAAGAACCCCTGTTTCTCAACTTTGAACTTTTGTATGGGTTTTCCCTCAACTTATTGTATCCGCGAGTCTGAACTGATGCAAGTATATAAGAATACCAAACATTTATTACCTAAACCTGAAAAGGATGTGAGACAGGTTGCCCTGGAAGTGCAACTTGTATCTTTTACTGCTCATCTTTAACATTAAGAAAGTACTAATCAGTACTAGTATTTCTGCAAGTCATACTAATCAGTACTGCTGCTTGCCGTACTGATGAGCACTAGTACTGATTGCTAACACAGAGAATTTTTCATCTAGTGGACTTTTAACATTATATTAGAAAAGGTGAGTTACAAAATAAACAACCAGATTAGAATAGAAGCATTGGCTTATATTAGAAACGATGAGCTGCGAAATAAGCAACCAGATGCGAATTTGCTTCAAGTCCGGTTTGCTATTTTTTTGAATTTGATGCATGTTGCCCTATAGGACTGCTACTAGTTTGCAAGTTGGACTGGAGTACTTTTAAATTGTTTGCATAGTTTACTGCCGAAATCTAAACCACAAAGGAACACATCGGCATTACCAATCGTATATAGCAAAACTGAACTTTCTGCGTCTACTGTTGTTTTTACAGAGTGGACTTATGTTTTCTTATGTACTTGAACTATTAAAGTTTTTGAAAATTGCCACTATCACACATGGTATACTTGAAAACTCTTGCCAGACTAGGCACCCCCCAAATCTTGCACAACAAAGCATCCCCCAAGTGAATTGTAGGCGCCTCTCTCTCTCCCTCCCTCCCTCCCTCCCTCTCTTTCTCCCTCCCTCTCCATCCCCTCCCTCCCTCTCTCTCTCTCTCTTGCATCTGAGCAGTCCCCCGAAGAACTCTAAACTTTCAGTTGGATGAAAATCTAGATTACAAGAAAATGGCCTTCATGGATTGGAGTATGTGAACTGAAGAGTAGGAGAGGAGGAGCACGAAGGTGTTTCTCACCAATCGTGTTCCTGATGGCGTGGTGGATGGCAAGAATCCATGGCTGAACAGGAGGTGGAGGTGTCGCGGCGGGAACTCCAGGGCTGGCAGGCCTCGTTGGGGAGGTGGTAGTCCTTCGCCGGGAGGTGGAGGCGCCATGCCATGGCGGCAGTGGTTGGGTCGGGTCTTGCAGGAAGGGGCAGCGTGCAGATATTAGGAAAATGAACTACCAAAATTCCCCAACTAGTACTGTAGATATTAGCAAATTTGAACTGAGAGTGTTAGAGGGAGGCAGACCTGACACTACAACAAAACATAGATTAAGTAACACAATCATGTAACATACAAAAAAAATTTACCGAGCAAAATTGCAGTAACATGTCATGTGTGTTGCAGTGCAGTCAGTAACACATAGTTGATTAGATTTGAAAACATGTTACAGCCACATTACTACAGTAACATATAAGTTTGTGTTGCTCCAGGTGTGTTACAAACTATTGATACAGTAACTAATAATCACGTGTTACCGCATAGTGTTACAAGCTATATAACTTTAGAGAAGAAAGGAATAGGTTAAACTATATTTTAATAAAAAGGAATAGTGTGACAATCTCTCCCTAATAATGAAGCACGGAGTGAATCTGTCGGGTTCACCGTCGTGTACTTTTTGCGAAAAAATCCCTGAAGTTCATAGGAAGCAACCCACAGTCCCTTTGTAAGTGGATCTGAAAAACCGTTTCATTTTTACATAAAACCCCATGACATTCGGTGTATTCCATGTGCAGTGCTCCTCCTCCTCCAGTGTGTTCAACCCACGGTGTATCTTATCCGCTCCCCATCTAGCGCGGCGGAGGAGGAGAGGGTGAGGGGCGGCACCACGCTCTCCAACTTCTGCCTACACACCACCTACGCGCCGTCGTCCCTCTGGTTGGTCGCCGGCGGCTACCGCGCCCCGGAGGTGGCGTCTACTCCCTGGGCATGCTCCTGCTGGAGCTCCTCATGGCAAGTCCCCGACGCACGCGTCAGGGCACCGACGACGTACGTCCTCCTTCTCTTCCTTCACGAGACAGCTCCGGGCTTCGACCAAATCCCGCCCAACTCGCCCAAATCGAGGCCGTCAGGCTTTTGTGGAATCCCCGCTCAGCTCTCCACCTCTACCAGATCCACGCTGAGGGGCTTCGGTGCCATCCCCCGATGTGATTTCCTCAAGGGTCCCGGCTTGACCGAGGCCAAAGGCTTCGGCCGTCCGTCCACCACGGCCGGGACCTGCGTGGAAACTGTAGATGAATTTATACGAGTGGAATCGACACTGTGGCAGGGTACGATGGAGTCACATTGTGTAGCCTCGGTGTCCCAATCAGGGATTCCTTCTAAGGATGCATATATTTTGAAGGGTGAGGGATAATTATTTGGTTAAAGGCCTTCGACCTCTTGCTTCACTGAACATTTGTGTCCATCGACCAACTTGCATATACGGGAGAAGATAAGCAAGTCCAAAGTGATGTTCTAGCTGGGCCTCAACACCTTGTCCCTCTGACCACAACGCCCAGCCATGATCTGGTCAGCAACCAATTGTACCACTATGCCTAGGTTCTGATTATATCTACTGGATGCAGATCACATGAGCAGAGGGGTTCAGCAACTCTTACTACTCCTGGCCCAAATCCTGCACAACAAAGCATCCCCCAAGTGAATTGTAGGCGCCTCTCTCCCTCCCTCCCTCTCTTTCTCCCTCCCTCTCCCTCTCCCTCCCTCCCTCTCTCTCTCTCTCTTTTGCATCTGAGCAGTCCCCCGAAGAACTCTGAACTTTCAGTTGGATGAAAATCTAGATTACAAGAAAAATGGCCTTCATGGATGGCAGTATGTGAACTGAAGAGTAGGAGAGGAGGAGCACGAAGGTGTTTCTCACCAATCGTGTTCCTAATGGCGTGGTGGATGGCAAGAATCCATGGCTGAATAGGAGGTGAGGCATCGCGGCGGGAACTCCAGGGCCGGCGGGCCTCGTTGGGGAGGTGGTAGTCCTTCGCCGGGAGGTGGAGGCGCCATGCCATGGCGGCAGTGGTTGGGCCGGGTCCTGCAGGAAGGGGCAGCGTGCAGATATTAGGAAAATGAACTACCAAAATTCCCCAACCAGTACTGTAGATATTAGCAAATTTGAACTGAGAGTGTTAGAGGGAGGCAGACCTGATGAGAGGAGGAGGAGGAGGAGGAAGCGCCTGCCCAGGGGCTCGTCAATGACCGGAAGGTGGAGAAGCATTACAAACTGGACTGACTAAATTGATAATTTGTAGTTGTTGTATGCATTTTAAAACTTTACATTTGTTGATTTTTAAATCCACTCATGGAAATTCCATTTCGAAAAAAATCCACTCATGGAAATTGTTGTGGATTCAAACTAAATTTTGACAAGTAAATAACAAGGAGAATACAGCAGAAAAGGCACACTTATACAAGAAAATGATCATGAGACCATAAGTGAATAGTTGGATGGATTTCTATTCATCATGGTGGTTCTAGACAGGCTTGCGGGCAGCATCGAGGCAAGCCGTGGGGGCTGGCTGGGGGAGGTCACTACGCTGGTGACACACGCCGAAGTAGGGAACGGCGATCCACACAAGAATTTGTAGCAGCTGTGGGGGTGGCTAGCGGTCGTCATGGTGCACCATCCCTCTTGATTATTTATTAATTACCTAACTCCAAAAGAAAGGTAACTGATACAACTACAAGCAATGTGCTAAGCAGAGCATTAATACTCCCTCCATAAAGAAGTATAATTATTACTCCCTCCGTAAACTAATATAAGAGCGTTTAGATCACTTATTGATCTAAACGCTCTTATATTAGTATACAGAGGGAGTAGTTGGGAATCTATTAGTTTACAGAGGGAGTATATATTAGTTGGCAATCTTGTATATTTCCCTCTCTATATTGGAAATTTCTTTATTTGATGGCTCATTGGATAGAATGCATGATCTGTATAATTATGAAGTTAGCAACAACTCTACATAAAGAAATCCCCGAGAACTTTATACAAAATTGATTAACCAAGTGACAGTATGGTGCTCATTCTCAAGCATAACCACAAGGACTTGTTTGTGCTATATGAAGAAGATGGAAACACAAAGGAAATCAGACTCACGATTGGGAAGTAGATGTACTGAAAAGCATACAAAAGATGAACTTGTGCATCTTGTTTTTGCTGCAACCTACAAAAATAGGAACAAATATGAGAGATGAGGTTTTGTCAAGGAGACTCCAGATCAATTTATTTATGGTGAGAAACTTCTGTACCTATACTTGCACTTGTGCGACATGATCATGTCTGTCGAATCTCTAATGTTTTCGTACTGAACTGAACTGACATACACGATACTCCGACGTACTAAACTGAAATGACATACTGAACTGAAGTAGAATACATGTCGAACTGCTAGACCAGAGCAAAATTCAGAAATTTTTGCACCGAGAAAAACTGATTTTTTTGTAGCTTTTTACTATACAAAATGTTCATCAACAACATTTGCATCACAAAGAAATTGAAACAGCAGTACACATGAACACAGACAGTGAGAGAGAGCATGGGAGGGAGAAGAGTAGAAACCTTGCACCTCCATAGGAAAGGACCTAGGCAGAGGAAAGTGGAAGATGGCAGCCATGGACTGCTACTTGCGACGAGCTCGATCATCCTGACGCCATGGGGTTGGACTGAGGACGGTGCACGTGGTGTGACCTTCACGATGGAGGAGATCGCAACAGCGTACAACATCTGGACCGTCCTCCAACCTCCGCGGACCAAAAAAGGTAGCACCCTTAGCACATAGGATCATAAGGTATGGGGAGCAGCCAAATTGCATACAACAACACAAGGGAATGTGCAGGTATGATACAGGAGGAGGGGTCAGGTGATAAATGCCCAGAACAGGGTGACACCAAGTGACAGCAAGAAGTTGTGTATTTATATTTATAAATAATATAACAAATACCAGTTAGTTGAGCGCTTATGTGCGTTTAAATCTGAATAAAAGGAACATAATTATTTTAGGACTTTATCCCCGTTTCATCACTAGTATGCAGTTCTTGTACGTGCTATTCTCCCATAGGTATTAACACATAGCACCATGTGTGCTAGGAAGAACAAGGCACTTGAATCGGAATATGCACTGCAAATCATTATTTTAGGACTATCAGCATTAGTGCCTCCATAGCGCTTCAACTTGCACGTACTAACATGAACATTATTAGGTAAGTAAAGCACACATGAATACACAGGGGAAATCAGTGTGCATGTTGTTTTTGCATCTTTCTGAAGCAAACCGTGCAGAATTTTTATCTCATTAAGCTAAAATTTAACACCACATTGAAATGGAAAAAAGTGTGAACTATTTTGCAAATATGTAAACTGTTGTTGTACAAAAAGAATTGAAATGGCATGCACAGGGGTGAGACAAACATCCTTTTTTAAAAGCTTTCTCCTTTGAGACATAAACACAAACAGTTTGGGGGCATAGTTGAAGTCACCTGTGTCCAGAAGGATGCTCTCTGGCACACTGCCAGAGCTACGCATGAGCAGAGGTGAGGCACCCTCGCCGGGCTCCTTCGCTGTGCTCGTTGCCTACCGGGGGCCAATCTCGCAGGAGGTCGCTCGTGCGTCCCCGGTCTGTGCAGTTCGTCAAGGATGGAGGTTAGAGGCAACGGGGCGCTACTTTTGGACCCCAAGTAATCGCTATATGGTAGTCACTCAATGGAAGAAGAGATGTAGAGGAGGCATGTGCTTGCCATCTGAGAGAAAGGCAATCGGGAGGAAAGCCTAGCGGCTAGTTGAGTGCGGCAGCCGGTTGGGTCGGGCGACCTGTCGCGGGAGTGAGGCAGAGGTTCGCGACGGCGCATGGAGCAGTTCGAGGCGGCACGGTGTAAGTGCGGAGGCGATGGCGCTAGGTTCAGGAAGAGCAGGCTGGCGCCAGAAGAGGCGCAAGTGCCCTGGCGTAAGCGGGAAGATTTGAACAAGTCAAGTGGGCTGCGTTGTATGACTTGGGCCTTGGGCCGGGTCGGTGTGCGTGTGTGGTCTTGCGGGTTATAAGCAAGCGGGGATCCTGTAGATGATCAAGTTTGAAATTGAAATCATTCTGAGCCCCTCGTTTCTCTCTCTAGTCCGCTCTGCTCTTATCCTCTCTCGAGCTCCTTTCTCCCTTCCCCTCGCCATGGCTCCATTCCTCCGCCTCTCCCCGTAGCTATCCCAACGCCGGCGACGCAAACTACTCCACGGTCGTGACAGTCTGGTATCAGAGCCGTCGATCCTTGCCGCCGCCGCGCTCCGAAATTTTTTTCCCCGTCTCGTACCCAGCAAATCCAAGGCGACGGTAGCGGATCACCTTAGGGTTCGATCTGCATAAATCCTGACCTGAGGTGGGTTGATTCGAGGAAATTCGTGACGACGACGACCTTCAAGCCCAACCCGCAGACGCGCTTCCTCGCAGACGAGATGGAGGCGTTCCAGGAGTGGATGCTCAAGGAGTTTGCCGAGCTGCGAGCGGCTCAGAGCAAGTGGGAGGTGGTGGAGGGCATCTGCGCACAACTCGACGCCCTGGACGCGAAGATTTCTGAGCATTCCGCGCGGCTGGATCAGGTTCAGGTCAAGGTTGACCTCTCCTGTGACACTCTGGGGCAAGTACAGCAGACCCAATTCCATGCGGTTCAGTCGGGGAAGCAGCATACGCTAGGGGAGAGCTCGTTGCCAACGGCTTCAGAGGGGTCCGACGGCATACTCGGGGCTGGCCCTAGTGGCACAAATCGTGCTCCACCGTGCCCTGTTCATGTACCGATCAAACCCGTTGGTTTTCCTCCACCTGCGCTACCTGTCGAAGAGGAACATGCTGCGAAGCGGCCCTGGATGCCTAAGATGGATTTCCCTAGGTTTGAAGAATCTGATGTGCGGATTTGGCTGGATAAGTGTGAGGCATTCTTCAGGCTGTACAATATACCTGACAGTTTCAAGGTTACGTCAGCCTCGCTGTATCTGACAGATAACGTCGCTCACTGGTACCAAGCGTTTAAGCAAACAGGTGCTCTACACACTTGGGACCAATTATGTGCGGCAATTCTGCTGGAGTTTGATGTGAATGTGTATCGTCAGAAGATGAAGGACCTGATGATGCTCAAACAGACAGCTACTGTAGAGGAGTACAAGCAGCAGTTCTTACAATTGGTGTATACTGTCAAGTTGTATGAACCGACGATCAGTGATACATTCCTTGTAACCAGGTTTATCATGGGTCTCAAGGAGGAACTCAAGTCATCTGTGGAGTTGCAAATTCTGTCCAGTGTCCAATTGGCAGCTCTATATGCATCTATACAGGAGGGTTTACTACTGCAGCAGAAACCTACAAAATCAAGTTTCAGTAAGACAGCTTATGCAAAGCCTGAAAGCAAACCGAGTCTGGCTACTGGAGAACTGTGGAAAGCCAAGCAGCTGAAGGAATATCGCAGAGCCAATGGGCTGTGTTATAAATGTGGGGAGAAGTTTGTCCCTGGTCATATGTGCAATCAGACTACGGCTCCAGGAGCTCAACTTAAGGCAGCTGAACTTGTTGATCCCCATGAGATAATATCAGATGCCGTACTTGATGTTTTGGTACAAGGTGATCAGCAGGAATGTGCAACCATCTCAGCCACAGCTTTGTCAGGGGCTGCTCATCCCAAGACAATACAGTTGAGAGCTCTAGTGGGAAATAAAATGGTGTTGATCTTAGTGGACTCAGGTAGCACACATACATTTGTAGATCAAGCTTTACTGAACAAAATTTCAGTGCCAACTGAGAAACTCTCACAACCTATGCAAGTCAGAGTGGCAAATGGGCATACAATTCAGTGTACTGAAGTAGCTCCTAAAGTGACCTAGTGGATGCAGGGGCACAGTTTTACTAATGCCATGCAGGTACTTCCCTTAGGAGGACATGACATTATCCTGGGTATGGATTGGCTGGAACAGTGGGGTGTCATGCAATGCCACTGGGCTAACAAGTGGATTCAGTTTCAATATGAAGGACAGACTGTAAGGTTGCAGGGTGTTCTACCTGTCAAATAAGAGGAAATTACAGAGGTGTCTGCTGAGCAACTATTGAAATGGGAAAGAGGAAATGAGGTTTGGGCTACTGCCTTACTGAACAGAATAGTAATGGCACCTGCAACTGAAATTCCATCTGAAGTTCAACAAATTTTGGAAAGAAACAAGGAAGTGTTTAAGGAGCCCACCAGTTTACCTCCTCACAGGGCATTTGACCATACGATCAACTTACTACCAAACACTGTACCTGTAAACTACAGACCATATAGATACTCTCCTCTACAGAAGGATGAGATTGAAAGACAGGTGAGGAAATGTTGGACAGTAGTTTGATCACACCCAACATGAGTCCTTTTGCTGCTCCTGTTCTGTTGGTCAAGAAAAAAGATGGCACTTGGAGATTTTGTGTGGACTACAGGAGGCTGAATGCTGTAACAGTAAAAAACAAATTTCCTATGCCAGTCATTGATGAAATTCTGGATGAGTTAGGAGGTGCTAAGTGGTTTTCCAAGTTAGACTTGAGAGCTGGATATCACCAGATCAGGATGAAAGAAGAGGATGAATTTAAAACAGCTTTTAAAAAACACCATGGGCAATTTCAATTCAGAGTTGTGCCATTTGGACTGGCTACAGCACCTGGTACTTTCCAGTGTGTCATGAACTTCATTTTTGCTGGAGCAAACAGGAAATTTGTGCTAGTATTTATGGATGATATACTAGTGTTCAGTTTTACATTGGAAGATCATCTAGAGCATCTTCAAGCACTATTTGATATACTCAAAGAACAGCAGTTGTTTGTGAAGGAAAGCAAATGTGCTTTTGCCCAACAGTCACTGGAATATTTGGGTCACATAATCCTTGACAAAGGAGTAGCTACAGATCCTGCTAAAACTGAAGCAATGCTACAGTGGCCTGTTCCTACAAATGTGACTGAGCTCAGAGGATTCTTGGGGCTAACTGGCTATTACAGGAAATTTGTCAGGAACTATCGGTTATTGGCAAAACCTCTGACAGCCCTACTGAAGAAACAAGCCTTTGCATGGTCTGAGACAGCTCAGCAAGCCTTTCAGCTGCTCAAGCAGGCTATGAGTGACACTCCAGTGTTGGCTCTGCCCAATTTTGAGAAGACATTTACCGTGGAAACTGATGCATGTAACACAGGGGTACGAGCAGTGTTGTCTCAGGAAGGGCACCCTGTGGCCTATTATAGCAAGGCTTTGGGAGTGAACAGTCAGAAGAAATCCATTTATGAGAAGGAATTTTTAGCAATTATGATGGCAATTGACAGGTGGAGGTCTTACTTGGTGAGAGCACCTTTTGTCATAAAAACAGACCATCAAAGTTTATGTCATTTAGGAGATCAAAACCTAACATCTGATCTGCAGAGAAAGGCCATGACTAAACTTGTGGGGCTACAGTTTACTATTCAATACAGAAAAGGGGTGGAAAACACTGCTGCTGATGCCTTGTCAAGAGTGGCACATCTGTTTGCTGCTAAAAGTGTGTCAACAAGCAAACCTGTGTGGGTACAGGAGATTCTAAACTCTTATGCTGTAGATCCAGTGGCCACTTCAATGTTGCAGAAGCTTGCTGTAGATCCCAAGGCTTGTCCTGGGTTTACTTTGCAGGAAGGGCTGTTGAAACAAGATCATAAGATCTGGGTGGGAGCAAATTCTGGGTTACAAACCAAGCTCATTCAGGCTTTTCACTCCACTCCTGTGGGTGGTCACTCTGGAATTTTGCCCACATATCACAGAGTGAAACTGCTGTTCAGTTGGCCAACAATGAAAACTGATGTGGAAAATTTTGTTAAACAATGTGGCATTTGTCAGCAAGCAAAGCATGAGTTGTGCAAAGTGCCAGGACTACTGCAACCTTTGCCAGTGCCTGATAGTCCATGGCAGTCTATAAGTATGGATTTTGTGGAAGGTCTTCCCAAATCTGATGGGTTCTCGGCTATCCTAGTGGTGGTAGATCGTTTCACCAAAGTGGGACACTTTATTCCTTTGAAGCACCTGTTTACAGCAGCCTCTGTTGCAAAAGCATTTCTGAACAACATAGTTAAACTGCATGGTCTGCCACTGAATATTGTGTCTGACAGAGACAAAATATTCACTAGTGCCTTTTGGAAGGAGCTCTTCAGAACATGGGGAACTGAGCTGCAAATGAGCACAGCGTATCACCCACAGACAGATGGGCAAACAGAGCGAGTCAATCAATGTCTGTAGATGTATTTAAGGTGTGCAGTACATGAATTTCCAGCAAAATGGGCAATCTGGCTTCCTCAGGCCGAGTTTTGGTACAATACTGCATACCATTCTTCCCTGGGGTGCACACCTTACAAGGCTTTGTATGGCCATGATCCTAATGTGGGACAGTTGAGTGGACATCCAACTTCTCTCAATCCTGATGTTAATACATGGCTGGCCACTCACACTCATCATACAACAGCACTCAAAGAACACCTGGCTCGAGCTCAATGCAAATACAAGCACTATGCTGACAAGAAACGCTCAGATAGGGAGTTTACCACTAGAGAAATGGTATACTTGAGGTTACAGCCCAATGCCCAGTCCACAGTGGTGAATCGTCCTTGTCGCAAACTTGCACTGAAGTATTTTGGACCTTACAAAGTGATCGAGAAGATTGGAGCAGCAACGTATCGGTTGGAATTGCCAAGAGGCAGTCAGATACACCCAGTTTTCCATGTATCCCAACTAAAAGGCCATGTACCTGATCATACACCAGTGTTTAAATCGTTGCCAGTGCCGATCGATCTTTCTGCTCCTGGGGTAATACCTGAAGAAATTCTGGATTGCCGGCTGGTCAAAAAGGGCAACACCTCTCAGCTGCAAGTGCTAATTAAGTGGGCACAGACACCGGCAAATTCGGCCACCTGGGAGGACTATGATGTGCTAAAGCAAATGTTTCCCGATGCACCAGCATGGGGACACGCTGGTTCTTCAGGGGCGGGTACTGTAAGTGCGGAGGCGATGGCGCTAGGTTCAGGAAGAGCAGGCTGGCGCCAGAAGAGGCGCAAGTGCCCTGGCGTAAGCGGGAAGATTTGAACAAGTCAAGTGGGCTGCGTTGTATGACTTGGGCCTTGGGCCGGGTCGGTGTGCGTGTGTGGTCTTGCGGGTTATAAGCAAGCGGGGACCCTGTAGATGATCAAGTTTAAAAATTGAAATCATTCTGAGCTCCTTGTTTCTCTCTCTAGTCCGCTCTGCTCTTATCCTCTCTCGAGCTCCTTTCTCCCTTCCCCTCGCCATGGCTCCGTTCCTCTGCCTCTCCCCGTAGCTATCCCAACGCCGACGACGTGAACCACTCCACGGTCGTGACACACGGGGGGAAGTTCGTGGCCACGCGCTTCGGGGCATGGGGGTGGCCGCCGGTGTCTCACGGTGAGACATGTGGGTTGGCGCAGGAGTGAGGCGACGGTTCGCGGTAGCACGTGAGTAAGTTCGCGGCGGCGCGCGAGGTGCGGGATGTCGCCGGCGTCGCATGGTGGGGTGCCGGCGACCGCGCACGGCGCGCTTGGGGGAGCTGCCGGGATCCCATGGTGGCGGCGAGGAGCCACGGGAGGTGGAGGATCCGGGATAAGGCGCCCAGCCGCGGCGGCGCGTGGATATGGGGGCGACGGCGGCGCATGGTTCGGGGGACCAGCGGTGGCGCGTGGAAGCGGGAAGACGGCGGCGGCGCGTGGAAATGGGAGGGCGACGACTGGAGGTGGGAGACGCGTGTGTGGCATGCTGGCTTTTGGATCGTGCAAACTACAGATTGGGCTCTATAGGGGGCCGATAGTAACAGAATATATATATATATATTGCACAGCATCTCCATCATCATTATCAATACATCCTACACAGGTGAGTTATGATGCACTTGATTCGAGAAAGGTATCTATCCTTCAAACCAGAGGAGTGCTTCAAACTAACAATAGTCCAACAAAAGAGGGTCGTGTGACAGCAGCAGAATACATGGCTCAGTCTACATATCAGTACGAATCAAGTTGTGCATATTTGCTGTTGGCATGAACCACATCGCCACATGTCGGGTTTGCAAAAGCCATCCATCGCATGGAAGCTTGATGCCTTTCACACACTGAAGATTATCTCGCAACAAGCCGTGTCGACGAATCTCTGGATATGTGATACGTCTCCGTCGTATCTATAATTTTTGATTGTTCCATGCCAATATTATTCAACTTCCATATACTTTTTGGCAACTTTTTATACTATTTTTGGGCCTAACATATTGATCCAGTGCCCAGTGCCAGTTCCTTTCTGTTGCATGTTTTTGGTTCTACAAAATAACCATATCAAACGGAGTCCAAACGGGATAAAAACGGATCGAGCTTATTTTTGAAATATTTGGAAAATCTGGGAGAAAGATCAACGCGAAACGGTGTCCGAGGTGGCCACGAGGCAGGGGCCCACGCCCTCCCCAGGAGGGCGCGCCCCCACCCTTGTGGGCCACCCGTAAGGCGGTTGATGCCCTTCTTCGGCCACAAGAAAGATATTTTTTGGTAAAAAATCACGGCGAAGGTTTCAGTCCAATCGGAGTTACGGATCTCCATATATATACGAAACAGTGAAAGGGCAGCACAACAGAACGCAGAAACAGAGAGAGACAGAGAGATAGATCCAATCTCGGAGGGGCTCTCGCCCCTCCCATGCCATGGAGGCCAAGGACCAGAGGGGAAACCCTTCTCCCATCTAGGGAGGAGGTCAAGGAAGAAGAAGACGAAGGGGCCCCTCTCCCTTTCTCTTCCTGTGGCACCGGAACGCCGCCGGGGGCCATCATCATCACCGCGATCTTCACCAACACCTCCGCCATCTTCACCAACATCTCCATCACCTTCCCCCCTCTATCTACAGTGGTACACTCTCCCGCAACCCGCTGTACCCTCTACTTGAACATGGTGCTTTATGCTTCATATTATTATCCAATGATGTGTTGCCATCCTATGATGTCTGAGTAGATTTTCATTGTCCTATCGGTGGTTGATGAATTGCTATGATTGATTTAATTTGCTTGTGGTTATGTTGCTGTCCTTTGGTGCCCATCATATGAGCGCGTGCGTGGATCACACCATAGGGTTAGTTGTATGTTGATAGGACTATGTATTGGAGGGCAAGAGTGACAGAAGCTTCACCCTGGCATAGAAATTGATGCATACAGGATTGAAGGGGGACCAAAATATCTTAATGCTATGGTTGGGTTTTACCTTAATGAACGTTAGTAGTTGTGGACGCTTGCTAATAGTTCCAATCATAAGTGCATAGAATTCCAAGTCAGGGATGACATGCTAGCAGTGGCCTCTCCCACATAATACTTGCTATAGGTCTAGTAAAGTAGTCAATTGCTTAAGGGACAATTTCGTAACTCCTACCACCACTTTTCCACACTCGCTATATTTACTTTATTGCTTCTTTACTTACAACAGCCCCTAGCTTTTATTTATGCTCTCTTTCTATTCTTGTGAACCTATCCAACAACACCTACAAAGTACTTCTAGTTTCATACTTGTTCTAGGTAAAGCGAACGTCAAGCAAGCATAGAGTTGTATCGGCGGTCGATAGAACTTGAGGGAATATTTATTCTACCTTTAGCTCCTCGTTGGGTTTGACACTCTTACTTATCGAAAACTGTTGCGATCCCCTATACTTGTGGGTTATCAAGACCTTTTTCTGGCGCCGTTGCCGGGGAGCAATAGGGTGGGGGAATATTCTTGTTTGTGCTTGTTTGCTTTATCACTAAGTAATTTTATTTGCTGTTCTTAGTTGTTCTTTATCTTTAGTTATGGATATGGAACACGAAATACCCAAAAAATTAGGTGTACTTGCTGCTCATGGAGATGGGGAACCTCCTAAAACCCTTGATGCTCAATATGTGGAAAATATTATGTACCACTTTGATAATTCTGAGAAAACTCATTCAATTTGATAATGGGAGTAACGTTAGATCAACGTGAATACTTTAGGGATTATCGCTTGACACAAAAAGGTAAACTATTATGGGATCAAATTTATATATTGAAGTGGTATGCTCGGCAAGTATGCTTGAATTATGATTATACTTGTTGCTCTAGGATGAGGGCTCCACACCTTCCCTTTTCATGCAAATTTAATGATAATGAAACCTTATCTTCTTATGCTAATGGTGTATATGATTTCTATGATGTGGAACAAATAGAAGAATTTGTTGCTTTTAAGGGTGCTTATGAAATTGAATCTATGTTTGAAAAGTATGAAGCTTTTGATGATGATGTTTATAGGCCTGAAAATTTAGCTATCCGATAATTATGAATATAATTCCTATATTACTGCACTTATTAAGAAAGTCTCCGCTGTCCAAGAAGAGACTAATATTTTGCAGGAATCTATGGAAGAAGAAATTGATGAAACTGTGAGCTCATTGGATGAAAAAGATGATGAGGAGAGCGAAGAACAAAAGGAGGAAGAGCGGATTAGCTACCTGTGCCCACCTTCTAATGAGAGTAACCCTCCAACTCATACATTGTTTAATTTCCCTTCGTGCTTACCGAAGGATGATTGCTATGATCCCATTGATTCCCTTGAAATATCCCTTTTTGATGATGCTTGCTATGCTTGTGGCCAAGATGCCAATATGAATTTTGCTAATGGAGATGAACTTGCTATAGTTCCTTATGTTAAACATGAAATTGTTGCTAATGCACCCACACATGATAGTCCTATTATCTTTTTAAATTCTCCCAATTACACTATATCGAAGAAGTTTGCTTTTATTAAGGATTACATTGCACATGATGATTTTGATGAGTATAATATGCATGTGCTTGCTGCTCCTACTTGCAATTATTATGAGAGAGGAACTATATCTCCACCTCTCTATGTTTCCAATATGATAAAATTGCAAGAAATTGTTTATACTATGCATTGGCCTTTACTTTGTGTGCATGAATTGTTCTTTTATGACATGCCGATGCATAGGAAGAGAGTTAGACTTCATAATTACATGATATATGTTGCTTTGTGCTCACTACTAAATTACAAATCATTGCTAATTAAAATTGGCTTTGATATACCTTGGGATCCGGGTGAATTCACTACTTGAGCACTAGATGCCTAGCTTAATGGCTTTAAAGAAAGCGTTGCCAGGGAGACAACTCGGAAGTTTTAGAGAGTCATTTATTTCTGATGAGTGCTTTCATATAGTTTAAAAACAACAAAAATAAAGAGGGGAACCCAAAACTTTTCAAAACGAAAAGTGAAAGTGAGAAAGACGAGCATTGCGAAAGTGGGGGACGTCCTTGAAATTTGTTCATGCCCATGGGAACTTTGTGAATCTTAATTACCGAAACTTTTCAATAAAAATAATTATCCCCTTGTACAATTCCATTGTATTATAAAAATAATGTGCCAAGGTTTGCCTTTAGGATGTTTACAATACTTGTTGGTTTGTACGATGCAGGACATAAACTTTGGCTGTAGTGCGCGAATTTTAGTTTATTACTGTAACGTCAAATGGTTCTGATTCTTTTTGCACTGTCTTTCTGTACTAATTTTGTATTTTTCCTAATTTTGGCAGAATTTTTTAAGTATCATAAGTATGGTGAATGTTCAGATTATTACAGACTGTTCTATTTTTGACAGATTCTGTTTTTGATGCATAGTTTGCTTGTTTTGATGAAACTATCAATTTATATCAGTGGATTAAGCCATGGAAAAGTTATGCTACAGTATACACAATGCAAAAAAAATTATGAATTGGTTTGGAACAGTACTTAGAGTAGTGATTGCTTTATTATACTAACGGATCTTACCGAGTTTTCTGTTGAAGTTTTGTGTGGATGAAGTGTTTCGATGATCGAGAAGGTCTTGATGTGAGAAGAAGGAAGAGAGGCAAGAGCTCAAGCTTGGGGATGCCCGAGGCACCCCAAGTAAATATTCAAGGAGACTCAAGCATCTAAGATTGGGGATGCCCCGGAAAGCATCCCCTCTTTCTTCAACAAGTATCGGTATGTTTTCGGATTCGTTTCGTTCATGCGATATGTGCAATCTTGGATCATCTTTTGCATTTAGTTTTCATTTTCTTTTATGCACCATGCTGGTATGAGATGGTCCTTGGTTGATTTATAGAATGCTCATTGCACTTCACTTATATCTTTTGAGTATGGCTTTATAGAATGCTTCATGTGCTTCACTTATATCGTTTGAAGTTTGGATTGCCTGTTTTTCTTTACATAGACAACCGCCATTTGTAGAATGCTCTTTTGCTTCACTTATACTTGTTAGAGTGCGGGCATATCTTTTTTAGAAAGAATTAAACTCTCTTGCTTCACTTATATCTATTTAGAGAGATGACAGGAACTGGTCATTCACATGGTTAGTCACAAAATCCTACATAAAACTTGTAGATCATTAAATATGATATGTTTGATTCCTTGCAATAGTTTTGCGATATAAAGATGGTGATATTAGGGTCATGCTAGTGGGTAGTTGTGGATTGTAGAAATACTTGTGTTGAGGTTTGTGATTCCCGTAGCATGCACGTATGGTGAACTATTATGTAACGAAGTCGGAGCATGAGGTATTTGTTGATTGTCTTCCTTATGAGTGGCGGTCGGGGACGAGCGATGGTCTTTTCCTACCAATCTATCCCCTTAGGGGCATGCATAGTATTACTTTGCTTCGAGGGCTAATAAACTTTTGCAATAAGTATATGAGTTCTTTATGACTAATGTGAGTCCATGGATTATACGCACTCTCACCCTTCCATCATTGCTAGCCTCTTCGATACCGTGCATTGCCCTTTCTCACCTTGAGAGTTGGTGCAAACTTTGCCAGTGCATCCAAACCCCGTGATACGATACGCTCTATCACACATAAACCTTCTTATATCCTCCTCAAAACAGCCACCATACCTACCTATTATGGCATTTCCATAGCCATTCCGAGATATATTTCCATGCAACTTCCATCATCATCATATACATGACTTGAGCATTTATTGTCATATTGCTTTGCATGATCGTAAGGTAGCTAGCATGATGTTTTCATGGCTTGTCCATTTTTTGATGTCATTGCTACGCTAGATCATTGCACATCCCAGTACACCGCCAGAGGCATTCATATAGAGTCATATCCTTGTTCTAGATATCGAGTTGTAACATTGAGTTGTAAGTAAATAAAAGTGTGATGATCATCATTATTAGAGCATTGCCCCATCAAAAAAAAGAGAGGCCAAAGAAGTCTAAATAAAAGAAGGGGGGCCAAAGAAGCCCGAAAAAAAACAGAAGGAAAAAGGGGCAATGTTACTATCCTTTTACCACACTTGTGCTTCAGAGTAGCACCATGTTCTTCATATATAGAGAATCTCTTGAGTTATCACTTTCATATACTAGTGGGAATTTTCATTGTAGAACTTGGCTTGTATATTCCAACGATGTGCTTCCTCAAACGCCCTAGGTCTTCATGAGGAAGCAAGTTGGATGCACACCCACTTAGTTTCAGTTTGAGCTTTCATATACTTATAGCTCTAGTGCATCCGTTGCATGGCAATCCCTACTCCTCACATTGACATCAATTGATGGGCATCTCCATAGCCCGTTGATTAGCCGCATCGATGTGAGACTTTCTCCTTTTGATATTCTATTCCACCCATAGTGCTATATCCATGGCTTGCGCTCATGTATTGCGCGAGGGTTGAAAATGCTGAAGCACGTTAAAAAGTATGAACCAATTGCTCGGCTTGTCATCGGGGTTGTGCATGATGTGAGTATTTTGTGTCGTGAAGATGGAGCATAGCCAGACTATATGATTTTGTAGGGATAACTTTCTTTGGCCCTGTTATTTTGAAAAGACATGATTGCTTTATTAGTATGCTTGAAGTATTATTGTTTTTATGTCAAATGATAGACTATTGCTTTGAATCACTCGTGTCTTGATATTCATGCCATGATTAGATACATGATCAAGATTATGCTAGGTAGCATTCCACATCAAAAATTATCTTTTTTATCATTTACCTACTCCAGGACGAGCAGGAATTAAGCTTGGGGATGCTGATACGTATCCGTCATATCTATAATTTTTTATTGTTCCATGCCAATATTATTAAACTTTCATATACTTTTTGGCAACTTTTTATACTATTTTTGGGACTAACATATTGAACAAGTGCCCAGTGCCAGTTCCTGTCTGTTGCATGTTTTTGGTTTTGCAGAATATCCATATCAAACGGAGTCCAAACGGGATAAAAACGGATGGAGCTTATTTTTGGAATATTTGGAAAATCTGGGAGAAAGATCAATGCGAAACGGTGTCCGAGGTGGCCACGAGGCAGGGGCCCACGCCCTCCCTAGGAGGGCGCGCCCCCCACCCTCGTGGGCCACCCGTAAGGCGGTTGATGCCCTTCTTCGGCCGCAAGAAAGCTAATTTTTGGTAAAAAAATCACGACGAAGGTTTCAGTCCAATCGGAGTTACGGATCTCCATATATATACGAAACGGTGAAAGGGCAGCAGAACAGAACGCAGAAACAGAGAGAGACAGAGAGATAGTTCCAATCTCGGAGGGGCTCTCGCCCCTCCCACTCCATGGAGGCCAAGGACCAGAGGAGAAACCCTTCTCCCATCTAGGGAGGAGGTCAAGGAAGAAGAAGACGAAGGGGCCCCCTCTCCCCTTCTCTTCCGGTGGCGCCGGAACGCCGCCGGGGGCCATCATTATCACCGCGATCTTCACCAACACCTCCGCCATCTTCACCAACATCTCCATCACCTTCCCCCCTCTATCTACAGCGGTCCACTCTCCCGCAACCCGCTGTACCCTCTACTTGAACATGGTGCTTTATGCTTCATATGATTATCCAATGGTGTGTTGCCATCCTATGATGCTTGAGTAGATTTTCATTGTCCTATCGGTGGTTGATGAATTGCTATGATTGATTTAATTTTCTTGTGGGTAAGTTGCTGTCCTTTGGTGCCCATCATATGAGCGCGCGCGTGGATCACACCATAGGGTTAGTTGTATGTTGATAGGACTATGTATTGGAGGGCAAGGGTGACAGAAGCTTCAGCCTAGCATAGAAATTGATGCATACGGGATTGAAGGGGGACCAATATATCTTAATGCTATGGTTGGGTTTTACCTTAATGAACGTTAGTAGTTGCGTACGCTTGCTAATAGTTCCAATCATAAGTGCATACAATTCCAAGTCAGGGATGACATGCTAGCAGTGGCCTCTCCCACATAATACTTGCTATCGGTCTAGTAAAGTAGTCAATTTCTTAAGGGACAATTTCACAACTCCTACCACCACTTTTCCACACTCGCTATATTTACTTTATTGCTTCTTTACTTACAACAGCCCCTAGCTTTTATTTACGCTCTCTTTATATTCTTGCAAAACTATCCAACAACACCTACAAAGTACTTCTAGTTTCATACTTGTTCTAGGTAAAGCGAACGTCAAGCGTGCGTAGAGTTGTATCGGTGGTCGATAGAACTTGAGGGAATATTTATTTTACCTTTAGCTCCTCGTTGGGTTCGACACTCTTACTTATCGAAAGCTGTTCCGATCCCCTATACTTGTGGGTTATCAATATGGTTATTCATGAAACCCATGGTATGATGTGTAAACACAGTCCCCCCTGGCGAATGGAAGTTGCATAGCACGACAATCATCGCCGGTGATATGATCGATGATTGGTTGGATGATCGGATAATTGAGCCCGAGGAACATGGAGTGGTTGCCGAGGCTGTAAACCCGCATCTAGTTGAATACGCCTGGCCCAACGAAGCTGGGATCTTTCTCGAACATGAAGCAGCCATAGCCATCAATGTCACGAACGCCCCAGGCATTGTACTGCATGTGGTTTGATGAAATGGTTTGGTCAATTTGGTACATGCAAATGAGCATCAAATGACCACCGTCAGCTGAAAGAGCAATAAACCACCACCCATCGGCTGGTATGATTCTAGATCCTGGAATCATGAAGGCCAGCGCATTTGCGTCTGCTGCAACAATTCAAATTGGAGACCAAAAGGACAAAAATAAACAATCATGTTCAAAGTATGTGTGGAATTAAGATTATTATAACAGTGTCACATATCATAGACAGAGAATTGCAATGCCGTGGTCATAATCATACCCCAAGTTAAAAAAATAAGCCAATGGCTTTCATATTCTAGCAATATATCATGGTTCAAACATCATGTAACAATGAGAGGGAAACAGATATGACAGGGCCTACTCATATTCTACCATAGCACTCACTACAGTTATCATATCAACTCTAAGCAATAACATGCGTTGTTATAAAAATCCTAGAAATGAGAGTAACATATAGCAATCGTGAGGTTATACTCATAATATCTATTCTAACAATCATTAGATACCAATTATTCTCATATCAACTCTAACAATAACATGGGTGGTCATAAAAATCTAGGAAATGAGAGGAACATATAGCAATGATGTGGTTATAGACATACTATATATTCTAAATTTGTAACAATGAACAGGTAGTCGTATTCTTAAGGTAAAGATGAGATGAGATAGAACAATTACACGACGATAGATTCCACCAGTATAGGCAGCCAATCTGTGCGTCGACCGCATAAATGATGCCCTCGTGGACTATAGCATCAGACAGAAGTGTTGGGTGAAGAGGATCGACGATGAGCCATAACCATGTATGACGACCGGATTCCAGATAGACTAATCCCATGTTGAACACGACAATGAGCTTGTAATCCATGTAGTCTTCTGATGGTGTGGGCACTTCGCAGATTACAACCTTCAGCAAACAGAGGTCGAGCCAAAAGCTCGATGCGTCTCGTTCGTAGTAGGCAGGAGTGTCCGGTGGGCCGCGAGGCTCACTGGCGAAGGTATCCAAAGATGGAAGGGTGATCTCTCGCTGGGTGTAGATATCCACGAGACGCCATGGACTACCGGATTGGTGGATGAGGTCGATCCAGTTGGCCTTCATGCCCGCCCAGTAGTGGCCGCACATGAAGGGCAGGTGGACGGGTAGTGGTAGCATGTCGAGCGGCACCACGGCAACCTCCGTAGGATCGTCAAGTCGGTGTCTGGGCCACCTGCGAGGATCAGGCATCAGCAAGCAGGGTGTCTTGAAAAGAGCCGGCCGGTTGCAGACGAGTAGCCGGTACAAAGACACCGAGCATGCGGCCAGACGGACGGTGCTAAGTAGGTCCATACGATTACAGATCTGCTCCAAGAGAACATCGGGGAGGGAATTCCAATCGCGGCTCCGCGTGTCAGTCAGTTCTGCCATTGGGGTTTTCTGTGCCTGCGAGCCAGCAGGGAAGTGGATTCGGGCGGGCGAGCGAAGAAGCTTCTCCTCGTGTGACCGAGCAGTGAGCGGCGGGATATGGTACGCACGAGCTACCAAGGAAGATAGCGCGAGCGGGCGAGCAGTGAGCGGGGGGAAATGGTGTGTGGCCGACGATGGGGAAGAGAGGAGGAAGAAGAAGAAAGGAGGAAGAAGAGTGGAAGACGGGGAAGAAAGTGCATTAAATCTCAATTCTACTACTACTACCAGGATATACCGTCCTTTGGAGTGTAAATAGTTACACCGATGACATGTGGGTCTACCACAAGAGGGCCCATATGTCAGTTAATGGAGGACAGAAGCGTGCTCTACAGGCAAACATGATGGCAGTACTGGGTAAGGCTGATTTAGTAACACCAACACGCTGGTTCAGCTTATTAATTAAGTGTCCCATCTGCTACAGTGTGTATTGTCACTTCACTGCGAAGATTAGTTGAATAGTTCTCTCTGACCTAGATAGGGAATAATGGATTGCGAAGACTTCATTTCTACATTATCCCTATGCTTCTACGCTCACTTCACTCATTTTGCTCTGTACGTAGTCACTTGTTGAAATCTCTAGAAAGACAAATACTCCGTATTTGGGAACAGAGGGAGGATTTTACTCCGTATTTGAGAACAGAGGGAGGATTTTACTCTATATTTGGAAACAGAGGAGTATCACCATATCGAGGGAATAGAGGAAGCTTGAAATATGAACATGTCAATGGGAGGGAGTAAGCCCCATGCATGCATGCATGCATGCATGCAACATGCAACACTCACACGTACACATGGACGCACGCAACACTCACGCACCCATGCGGCACACAGCACACGACGCAACACACACGCTCACGCTCAAGTGCTCAACCTACTCCCTACGTCCGTGAAATACTGTACATTTAGAGATTTACACATTGACCAGGGCACAATTAACGCCCAAAAGTTATGTGTGCATGCGACCATTGAGAGAAGAAGATTAAATGAAGGTCGTTGCTTGCTGTAATTAAGGATAGACATGTAGCCTATACCTAAAGCACAAGTTGGTGCATTAGTCAATCAATATCGATTTAGATTAAAGGCTAAATGCATTGGAAGTGTAGTTGTACTACACTCTTTGTTTTTTAGCTGATTTCTTTGCTCTGCCAACTGACAGGTGGGACCCAGAAACCAGGTGACAATTTAACCTGTCAACAAAGTGCCACGTCGACTATGTGGCCGGTCAGTAGGGTGCAATACGGTGCTCTACGATGAGCTAGTGATCGTATAATCACCGCAAAACTATATATAGTGACCGTAAAGAACGTATTGTTACATATGTTGACCACCAGTGTATTTTTCTCGTTTCAAATTAAGCCATATTAGCCGGAAAGGACGCAATATGGACTAGTACTAGTACTGCTTTGATGTGTCCCGTCAACTCGCCGAACAAGGAGAAGCTTGCTTACTACGCCTCTCCCTCGCCCATGCGCGCGGTGGTTCGTAGGACGAGGAGAGGGTTTTGACTACAATGCGCCCTCTCCCTCTCCCTCGCCCTCGCCCTCGCGGTGGACGTGCAGCAGTTCAATCGGTGTCAGATTGCCAGAAGCATAATGTGTACTGTAGTATCATCATTGTTGGACCTTCCGAAGAGGCGAAGAGCCAAGTGCAAGGTTCACACGAGTACGAACTTTTAAACCTCCCTGAAGAGGCAAAGAGCCAAGCGCAAGGTTTTATAGGGATTTGTCGTCCTAGTAGGAGCATACTACAAGTATAGCAAACGACGCTATTGTATGATGCCGCCACGTCATGTATATCCAAAGTTGTGCCACCTTTTTTCTCTCAAAGAGCATGTTGGAGCCCGGGCAACAAACACACAAGTTGCACGTACACATAACACATTTACTAGTAATAAATTCTAAAGTACAAATTCTAGTATGCCACACAAGTTCATCTCCAATTCATGTGATAAATTTGTGCACGACTAGTCTACATATATTCATGGCGCTACCGTTCACAACTTACCGTACTCCACTTACACGTTATAGATGGGCTACTTGTCCTCCTCCAGGTTCCAGTCCCAGGTGTTCTTCATGGATGGCACGATCCATAGCGGTGGGCAACGGGAATAATTGTCGCAGCTTTCTAGTCCGGTTCCACACGATGGAGACTCATCCAAGCTGAAGCAGCATAAATTAGGGATAGCGTGTCCCAGCATGTTGTTCATCCGACGATGTGCACGGAAGACACAACCAAGCTTCATGAACGGCAAGCCTTCCGTGTCGTGCACGGAAGGTGGCATCCGCTTCACAATGGGGTAGCTGTCCCCAATGAAAAGCGAGTAGTCTCCAAGAGTGTTCCTCAGCACCCACGTAGCATCACGGGGGTCGAACTCGGCGTCGTTCATCTGGTACACGCGGCATCTCAGATCTGGACACATGGTGACATACATAATCAAGGTCCATGCATAATATAGTTGTGCTCAAATATGGCGGTCAGTAATACTGTGCGGCAAATAGTACTACTCCGGTATAGAGGATGTAAAATAACCGACTTATTATATATAGCCATTGTTGGCTACATGGATGAGATAGTAAGACATGGAAAAACAAAAATGGTGGCAGCTAGTGGGTTCAAGTCTTCAAGGACCTAGCTAGCTATACGCATCCTCCAAGGTAAAAAGTACTCCTACTAGTACGTAAGTAGAGTACTAGTACAACGAGGGTTAAAAATGGAATACCTGGGTAGATGCTGACTGTCCAATCGTGGTAGATTGTGTGACCATGTGGCACATCAGTGGTACCATGGGTAACGACTGCTAAGATAGTTGATCCCAATATGCCAAAGTCACCTACAAGGTTCCAGGTTAGACCAAATCACGGATGCAAATGCACATCCAGGATTGGCGATCTTATTTTGATCGCGGGATGACTGGTCCCTGCAAAATAATGGAGTGCCATTAGAGATGCAAATGATGGTTTGTGCATTCCGTTTGTAATCTCCCGTACCGTAGGATGGCAACCAGATGAAACAAGTCCCCTGGCTTATCACCGCGAAGATGCGGCCTAGATGGCGCACGGTGTCTTTGAACGTGTAGGGGTACAAATCTGGCGCTGCCAACATGCGCTAGCCTCTGCCGTTACTGCCTCTTCCATTGATGGAAATCCTTATGTCGAACACCGCTATGAGATAGTAATCGTCATAGCCGCGTCGCTTTGTCGGCAGGTTCGCAATTGCTATCTTCTTCAATCTCATGTAGGCATCATCATACGTATTCAAGCCCAGCCAGTCCGAAAGGCCGATCGCAATGGTGGAGAGGGGGTCTACCGGAACGGCCACACTGCTGTGGATGTTGTGCAAAATGATGGTGGTATCTGACCGGAGGTATGCAAGCCAATCTTCGTTGGCACCGACCCAGACCAATATATAATATGGTGGGCAGCGGAGAAATTACGGGATGGAAATGGACTAACTAAGTACTACATGATCAAACTCCATTACTGACCTGCTCATCGGACAAAATCCGACAACCTCTCAACATCGACAACTATAGCGGAGTCAATGTGCAACCATGGCCAGGGAGCGGTCAACTTTTCGAAGGATTGTCCCATAGAATAACCTTCTCCTCGAGGACGCATGGAAGACCAACAAGCATGGACTTTTCCCAAGCCATGTTAAGCACCGTCTTGAAATAGTTCGTGCAGGAAGCACCGAGTCTTGCGGCGGTGAGGACGTCGGAGCGGCGTGCGATTTCTCCCAGAGGATCATCGTCCAAGGTCTCCCAGCCCCAAGGAGGAGGAGAACCGCCTGGCGAATCCATGGGAGCAGCGATGAAATGCCTTCTCTTCGGGGGGAGGGGAACTGGCGAGGAGGAGATAAGAGCGTAGTAACTGCAAGGCCTCGTCCCTTCCTACTGTAGATCGTTCCTTCCAACTGTAGCAAAGGGGTGAGGCTATTATTTACTACTAGTACTAGCATTATGGGACGTTATGGGATTGCATTATACTGTAAATAATAGCACTAGTAATAAATTTTTGGCACTAGCTAGTAGTTTTTGGCGTGAATTAAGAAATTTTGGGTATGTTTATGCTATTTTTTGTGCACGCCAACTAGTGTCAAAAAACGTCTTACATTATGTGACGAAGTAGTATGTACTCGTACTATAGCAGTACTAGTATTACTTTCTCAACTAGTAGTGCGAGGGTACTACTAGTGCTATGTACTGTACTTCTAGTATAGTGCACCAGTTTTGAACTCTTGAATCTCAGGGCCAAGGAGCTACAGTTGGAAATGGAGGGTACTATTGTTCTCTAGAACCAACGCTGTACTATCAATGTAGGGAAAGTACACCTGCGTATTGGCCTAGTGGGTACTCTCGGTGCTCTATTCAGCAGCTCCTCTCACGTAGTTGGCCTACTCAGCCGCTCCTCTCACGCACACACTAGCAGCCTGTTTATCAGCGACGGTTACTGCGGGGGCAGAACATTTGAGTTATTTGATACAGCTAGACTAGGCTTCTTGCTTCCATTTGTGGAGGTGTAATGGATCTCATTGAACTTTGTTAGTAGTTCCTTCTTTATGAATGAGATGAAGCAAAGCTTTTGCCTCCGTTTAAAAAAACACGTCAAGAGGAATTTCTTTTATAGTAGAGCCGATAATGGAGTGAAGTCCATGCATGCAACACCACAAGCTACAGAGTAGTAGTAGAGCACTTTACGTATAGAGCCATATTGCACAGTTCCCAATGCCCCGCCAGGCTTTTCCGGCTCCTCGGGCTTAATTGGGAGGCGCTAGTTTAAATATGCTACTAGCTGATGAGGAAGCTGCAACCGAGGTGCGGCTAGGGCGAGCACGCGAGCCACGAGATGCTGGGAAGGAAAACCCGTTCACGTGGGTAGGCTATCCAGTGCACCTAGATTGTGGTGCCGCACGTCTGTTTGACTTCAAAACTCAAACTACACGTGTAGAATATTGGCTCGCAACGAAGTTACTATTTAAAAAAAGTCAGTCGTGCGTTCGGCCGGGATCGAACCCACAAAACGAGGTATACACACCCGCGACCACTAGTAGTACTCGTGTGAGTACAATGCAACCTAGAATCGCCTTTTGTCGCTAGTAGTACATTGTTCCTTACAAGAAACCCCTAATGATGCAAGAAACCACTAATAATGCCAAGAAACTACTACCACTTGCATAGGTGGCAGACTTAAGATAAGACTACCTTATCAACCATTGTACATGCTCTTACCAACCAGCCCTACCAAGAAACGACTACTCTACAAACTGTCGTTATAGGCAGGTTTCAACCCATGGCCCTGTTTGGATACATTTGTTGTCAATCTGACCCTGCCATCCAAACACCACTTTGGTTAGAGTTAGTTCAGGGTTAGAATCTAACCTCTGACTTAGAGTATCCAAACAGGGCCTGTGTCGCCCATTAAGTCAACGCCTTCTATTCGACCGGGCGTTATGACTTGTGGGACCTACATGTAAGTCTGCACAAAAATCCCCGAGTGACCTCCTACCTCCGGCCCGTCCACCTAGTCATCCTCGGCCATGGGACGCAGCTACCGCCGCCGGCAGAAGGCGAGGTCAAAACCACCGGCGGTGCGGATCCCATCATGCGGCAGCCCGGATGCCAGCTCCGTCCGGCGCTTGCGGCCGCTAGCTAGCCAAGATAGCTCCATCCAGCTGCTTGTCTGCAAGGTTTGCTAGCTAGATTGGCACGGCAGCGCGGCAGCTTGCTCACGCGCGCCACGCTAAGGCCAGCCATCTGGCTCGAGCGAAGGCCAGTGCGGTGGCTTGCTCGCTTGTGAGTCACGCTCGGGCCAGCCTGCCAACCCGTGCGGAGGCTAGCGCTGCGTCCGGCCCGTCCGGCGGAGCGGCGGCCAACTCGCTCATCACCGGCGCCACTGACAAACACGCATCAGCACTATTTGAAGTAATGTTCAGGAAAAATAATGATTTGAGGGGGAATAACAGGATAGAAGGTCAGATGTGGGTCCCTCGTGTCAACGATCAAAAAAAATGTGTTGGTTTAAGCTGCCTTGTCAGCGCGGACGTGGGCCAACCCTGTCATAAATGGGTTTAAACTAACCTAATCGGTAGGTAGTTTTTGGCATGGATTAAGAAATTTTGGGTATGTTTTTGCTATTTTTTGTACAATAGATTCTTCCTAGGGCTGGTTGAAAGTGGTAGTTTTTTTGTTGAATACTCTACATATTGTAAGTAGGAGTGAAAGTTAAGCTTTGGAACCCAATAAGCAAGGCTAGTTACATAGTGCATATGTGTACATGATTGAAAGTAAATATCAACCATGAGTGACTAATATCTTGATGGAAAACTCAAAACTAGGGAATACTAGGGAAAAAAATTGCATGCTTGGAAATACTAGAAATGTTCATGTGCGTTGCAACGAATCATAATAAGAATAATAATTATTCACAAACTTGATACAAAACACTCTAATTTTTATATACATATATCACTAGAGATATATTATGTTTCAATTAGAATATATTCCTTGGGCTATTTTGGTGAGGTCAGGGAGGGATGTGGTTGGTTTTAAGATACTAATTATGGGTTTTTCTGCAAATTGGTAGACAAGTGGGATGTTTGTGAGAAAAGGCATCAACTTACCTCATAGTCGTTAGATGTAGATCTAATGGTCACAAACGACGGATGGCAGACACACCACCATCACCAACTTAGTCTTCTGTAGGAGTACTAGCAAGATCCGTGAATTGCACGGAACATCAAGATGCATTTTTTTATAAAAACACTCGTTGTGATTGACCCATGCGGGAGTAATCCCATGTGTAAAAACTAATGATATCTCGAGAAATAGGAGATAAGGTGAAGAGGAGTGGGGCGTGGTGGTGATTGGTGGTCGGACTGAGCGGAGGCATGGGGATTGATGATGCCGGTAGCGGCCACCAGGCCAGTTTGTTGCAAAGGCTTCCTTTCTTAATTGCTCAACAATGAGGTTTTGGAGATAAGGATGAATGAGGGAAGGCCTTGTCTGCACATGTGGAGAGGGGTGCGAGTATCTTTTAGTTTAATTTCCATTAGTTAGATATAGATCGGGCGGTCTATATTGCAAGATGGCACGCGTACCATCATCACCAACTCGGTTTTTATAAGAGAAGAAATATAAGTATGGATATACAAACGTATTATCGATAATTGTTTTCGTAAACTAGCATCTACATTCTATTCAATGCCTCAACATGTGAAGCCTTAGCACAATGACTTCTTGACTGTGTAAAACAAAGGTTTTCCCGTCGCCGATAAGGAGGGGGTGACGGCGGCGCGCTTTTTGGCTTGCTCTAGTCCTAGTAGTCATACTAGGTGGTCTAAGCACGTGTAGATTTATTCTTTTTCACGTCTCGTGTTCGCCATACTACCACGAATGTTGATGAATAGATGGTAAGTTATTCACAGGGAAACCCTTGTTGAGCGTGTTTGCGAGAGAGAGAGATAGTGTGCGTGTGTGATATGTCTAGAGACTGAGGCAATGATAACAGATTCTTTGTGTCTATGTGTGTGGAGGATAGAGAGAGAGACATGTACACGGGGCTTTGTGTTGTGTAACATGGAGACACATATACGTAATTAGAGAGTGAGTGTGTGCGAGATACACATGCGGACATTGTCGGCGTTCTGGGAACGAGGGTCCCCAGACTTGCCTGCCTGCGGCCCGCGGCGTGGCTTAAAGGGGGCCCAGCGCGGCCCATCTTCATCAACACAGACCCAAGACCCTCGCGAGGGGCCAAGCCTCGCAGGGTGGACGACACGGAGCTTCCTCAGGCGTGGCCTCATCAGGCTGGCTCACGAGGAGGCAGAGAGATCAAGGCGGGGTACCTCATGAGGTGCCCATGACGCAAGCCATGACGACCAAGGGCGCCAGGCGGGCGCCGGCCCGCGCAGCGTCCTCCTTTCCTCTTTGGTGCAAAGGGAGCAAGCGCAGGCGAGAGCATCAAGCAAAGGCACCCATTTCGGTGCAACGAGACCAAGACCAGTCCAAAGGCAGGGAAGAAGTCATTGTGGAGCCCAAGCTGGCGTCACCACCAGAGACTTTGGCAGGCGAGGACCAACTTTAGTCAGGATAAGTGTACCAGGTGTTCCCCTTCAAAATGGCCAATTGTTGGCGCCCTTCCCGCTCAATATTTGGGAAGAGGCCCAGGGCCTTTGCCTATAAATAGGACTAGCCACCCCCAGGGTAGAGGCATCGAGGAATCGACCAGAACCCAGAGATCGGATCAAGTAGCATTACACACACAGAGAGAGAAGGGCGGCTGAACTCCTCCTAGCAGTTCATCGCCCCAGCCAAGAGCAGCCCCTCGGGAGGCTGTTCTTCCTTGTATTGTTCATCATCATCAGCCCAAGAGGCAATCCACCACACCACACTGGAGTAGGGTATTACACCACATCGGTGGCCCGAACCAGTATAAACCTTGTGTCTCTTGTGCTGTTCTTTCGATAGCTTAGATCTTTGCGAGGCGGAGAGGTAGAGGGCGTGATCTCCGTGCACCCCAGCGTTCGAACCTCAAGGGTCTGCCGGAACCCGAAATCCAACATTTGGCGCGCCAGGTAGGGGTGCGCCGGAATCCACCTTCCGCCACTTCGTGCCCCGTCGCGTCGTCATCACCATGTCCGGCGACCAGGCGGGCAACCCAGATCCATGGGCGGCGTGGCCCGCCTGCGCAGAGCCGCTCGCCTCGGGCAACCCCGTGCCCCAGGCAGCTCGCGGTCGCAGGTGCTGCGGGCCGCGTGCGACGCGGACAGGCTTCGACAGCTCTCACACTGTGGCAAGCGTGGTCGGCAGCGAGGGCCTCCGACCACGCCGTGACCACGACACCGTACACCCGCCGGGAGCAGGTGAACTCGAGGGCCGCGCTCACGGTGGCCCGAGAGCTGCTGTAGTGCAGGCTGCTGGAAGGCAGCCGCGATATGCTGCTGGAATGGGTCGCCGAGCTCCTGGGCTTTGCCGCCTCGGGGGCTCACCCCTTCTGCACCCAGCTCCCGCCTCCAGTCCAGGGCGGCCCGCGCGGGGGCTCCGCGCGCGCCCGCGGGCTCTAAGGTTACTTCAACGCCAGCGAGGCTGTCAGCACCGGACCGGCGGCGGTGCTGCCCCCGTCCCCGGTCCCGAAGAAGAGGGACTTGGCGCGGCCCATGGCCCCAGCGGACAGCCGCGCTACCACCCCACGGTGGGCGCGTCAAGTAGAGTTGCATGGCACGCGGAGCACTATGGCATGGCCTTCGGGATGACGGTGCCAGAAGAATACGTGCCCCACATGATGGACCAAGGGCACACTCACAAGGGCGAACAAGGCTCACTTCTCAGCCCAAGCTGGGGGGACGAGACACCAGAAGCTGAGCTCTTCCAGGAGCCCCGGGACGGTCCCACCGGCCACGCTGGAGGCGACGATTATCGGGTACCGCTAATTCCTCAGGAGCAGGCATACGCTAATCATGGATCGCAGGAGGTGCAGGTCGCCACAGCAAGCAGCTGCCCCGCTCCCACAGTCTCCTACCCCTCCGGAGGAGGGCGCAGGGGGCTGCAGGAGAGGGGCAGAGATCCGACATCACCGCCGCGGCATTCGGAGCAATGCGTTCTCAGGAGGTAGGCCCTCTGCTGGGGAGGTGCCTCAGGGCCTGCCCCTGGCGGAGGACCCGTGGTCGTTGGGGGAACCGCTGGCGACCGCTCTACCCCATCGGCGGCATCTTGGTTTCCGGTCGTCGTTGATGGCACTAGAGTGTGGCGTAAGGCGGGGCCCTCATCTGGCGATATGAAGCAAGGCCGGTACCTGTGAAGAAGGCCCAGTGCCTGTGAAGCTCGCCGCCCCATGACACTCTCACGTAATAATGAGTGGGGCTGTACACGCCCCAGAGTCTCAGGGGTGCCGGCCTCAGGCCCTGGGGCTCCCTCCCATGCCTAATGGTAGCACTTAGCTCCGCGCTGGTGAGAAGACGTCCAAGACTAGATTAGGTGCCGGACGCGGCCTTTTGTCTGCTTTCATTGCCTTTCCCTTTGGTTGTAACTTTCCTGCTGGATTTAAGTTGGATTCAAATTTGAAATTTGCGTGTGTTCGGGGAAGGGGTGCTTAGTCTCGTTCGAGCCATTTCTTGCGTTTTGATTACCGCTTCACCGCAGCTACCTCCCCTTGCGAGCCCCTCGCGAGTCGGGTCAGGCCTAGCTCACGCGCAGCCTAGACTGCCGCCGCCGCGTCCACTCGGGAGGGTTTCTAGTGCCTGCGAAGGTTATCCTTTTTTCAAAAGGCCCAGAGCCTGTGAAGAAGGCGACTGCCTGTGAAGCCGTCGCGTTTAGGAAAAGGCCCAGAGCCTGTGAAGAAGGCGACTGCCTGTGAAGCCATTGCGTTTAGGAAAATGCCCAGAGCCTGTGAAGAAGGCGACTGCCTGTGAAGCCGTCACGTTTAGGAAAAGGCCCAGAGCCTGTGAAGAAGGCGACTGCCTGTGAAGCCGTCGCGTTTAGGAAAAGGCCCAGAGCCTGTGAAGAAGGCGACTACCTGTGAAGCCGTCGCGTTTAGGAAAAGGCCCAGAGCCTATGAAGAAGGCGACTGCCTGTGAAGCCGTCACGTTTAGGAAAAGGCCCAGAGCCTATGAAGAGGGAAAATGCCCGTGAAGCTTGCTTCCCCCCCAAGAAAGGCCCGGAGCCTATGAAGAAGGCCAACGCCTGTGAAGCTCGCCGCTCGCGACACTCTCACATCCTACGGATTCGATTAGAGAACACCCAAGACACCACAGCCTCCCACAGGCTGCCTCGGGGCCCGCGCGAAACAAAGGTAAACTAGCCAACCACCAGGCGCGGGCGCATGTGCAATGTAACACCTACTAATACGATGAATGCAAGTTTTACACGAGGGGCTCCCCTCCCAAAATGCTCTCACAACCATCAGGCCAAAACCTGAGTTCTATTCATGCAGGGTAAGGAAACAGGAACGATGCGGAATCAGTCAGATAGATCCCCCAATGCATCCTCAGGAGCACCTCCCGAACTGTCGCTGGCATCGCTAGACTCGCCATCGCTGTCTGCGTCGCCGCCAGCGGCGTCAGGGCCATTCACCACACCGCCCTCGTCAGCAGCCACGATCACATCGTTGTCATCCGCAGCGAAGGCCCTGATGAGAGCATTCACATTGTCCTCCACCCAGTGCGCCAGGTCGTCCCGGACGGCCTGGGGGACTAGGGCGATGGCGTCGTCAAAATCGAAGTGGGGATCCATGTTCCGGAGATGGCTGAAGACACGGGAAAAGGTGCGCCCGAGCAGGGCGCGGCTCCTCTCCTCCACCAACCTGTCGGCCCTGACCGGCCGTGCCTCCAGCTGCGTCACCACGGCGGTGAAGAACTGAAGGTTGCCGGCATAGTTGATTGTGTGCGGCTCGCCAACAGCCGCCTCGCAGATGTTGCCCAAGGCTGTGTTGGCCCTCTCCCGGAGCGTGGTGAGCATGGGGCGGTGCACGTGCTCCAGGACCTGCCGCTGACGTATCTCATCCGCATTCTGGCACGCAACGGCCTCAGCCTCCTCCACACGCTGGCGAAGACGGAGCACCTCGGCCTCGGAGGTGGTTTACTCCCCTTGCGCCACCTCAAGGGCGGCCCGAGAAGCATCGGCCCGCCGCATCGCTTCCTCCAGCTTGGCCCTCAGGGCAGCAGTTCTGCCTTAAGCCTCGGCCCGGATCAACCCCAGCTTCCCCTCGAACCCGCGCTCGAGGTCCAAGCGCGCCATCGCCACCCGATGTCCAACCTCCTCCAGGACACGGGCTTCCCGTGCGGCGACATCGTCCTCCGCCTGCGTCACCAAGCGCTCCCTCGTCTCCATCCTCTCGTACTCACGGGTGTGTTCGGTGGCTTCCAGCGTCAACGCCTCCTCATGCTTCTAGAGCTCTGCTGGGTCGCCAGAGGCTACCTTCATCGACGCGAGGGCCGCCTCGCGCAACTCCACTTGCTCCTCCAGTGAGTGGCACCAGGCCAGGAGCTCCCGAGCCCACTCCTCCGCCGCCTCTCGCCGTCGGTCAGCTTCCCGGGCCTCCTCAGCAGCCTGGGATCGGGCCTCCTGAGAGGCCTCCAGCGACGCCTTCGCCTCTTCATCGTCAAGACCACGCTGATGGCGCGCGAGGGCGATGGCGCCCTCCAGCTCGCGCCTCTCTGCAGCCAGGCGCAGGCCCTCAGCCTCAAGGCGCGCGTCTTCATCAGCAAGCTCCTCCCCAAGCAGGTTCACCGCGTCAGCTGCCCTTTGAAGGAATCCTTGGCGGCGAGCGCGACGCTCCCGGGCGTGCTCGAGCACGTCTTCCACACCATCATCTGCCCCAAGCAAGCGCCGGGGGCCACAGATCAGCGCTCCCCCTCCGTCCAGGGGGCTGGGGGCTGGCACCCTCGCGACGGCCGGGCACGCCACGCTAGAAGCCCGGCCTGGAGCCAGCCCGTCTCCAGATGAAGGGTGCAGGGGGTGCCTCAACCAGTCGCAGTCCATGACCAGACGAGAAGCCCACGGTAGGCTGGCTACGCCACGAGAAGGCCCGCGAAGGAAGATCGCGGGGAGCGCAGGGCCATAGTGCGCCTCGGGACGGTTCGCCCCATCGATCGCCCTCACCACAAGGGTCGTACTGTTCGGAGCACTTGAGGACGGTGGAGGGGGCGAAGCCAAAGGGGGCGGCACCTCAGCCACCTTCGCGAGCTCAGCCGGAAGGGGCCTGCGGAGCAAGGATCAGTAAAAGCAACAAGGGGATCAGGAGCTAGAAAAGGAAAAGACTTACTCATCAGTGGCGAAGTACTTCCTGCGCTTCAGCAAGCGACAAGGGTAGTCATCGCCCAGGGCCTCCCTTTTCCTCCGGAGGGCCTCAAAGTCCACGCAGAAGCAGCCCAAGAGAAGAGCGCAGGGATCAACCTGCAACGAAGACGGAGCGTTGAGGCGATCCGCGTCAGGGGAGCCTGCCTGACGCGTGCTGCCAATCGCCTCGCCAGGAGGCGCAGATGGGGCCTCAGGGGCCTCAGCCCCAGGCGCTGGGGGCGGCTGCATGCCGCCCTCGGGCACGGCGGCACGGGCCCCAGGAGTTGCTCCTTCATGAGCATCACCAAGCGCTGTCACTCCACCGGGAGCCCCCTCGGCCTCCGACGCCTCATGCCTCCCTGCTCCGCCACTCGAGAAAGAGTCGCCTTGGCCGACGGGAAGGGCAGCCACCACCACTGGGTTCTCGCGAGGCCCCCGAAGGCCGGCAGGCGTAGCCCCCACTCATCAAAGATAGGCATCTGGTTTACAAAATTGCCCCTGTTCGGGCAGAGGTACAGCAAGGCCCCTCCCTGCTGGATGCTGCCAGGGTTGGGGTCCCCTGCTAGGATCAAGAGCGCTGTCCTCGGCACTTTAGGCGTTAGGTCCTCTTCTTGGAGCCTCATACGATCGTCACGCCCGCTGAGGGCCCACATCCGGCGGGAGTGGCGTTGGAGCGGAGCAACGCGGCGTAGCAGGAACTCCTTCACCACCTTGGGCGCTGTCACGCCAAGCGACCTCAAGAGCGCGAAGCGGCGCCAGACAAAGGCAAGCCGGGGGCTCTCAAGCGTCTCCGGGCCCCATCCCGAATTGGGGACAGCAGACGAAGTTGGCTCCGATAGCAGGGGGCTGGGTACCCCTACATCCACATACAGCCACCGCTCGCAGAACCCAGCCACGGACGGAGGGAGCTTGAAGTCAATCCCAGAGGCCGCAGTCTCAGGCATGGCAACGAAGCTCATGCACGCCGAGCATTGGGTAGGATCGACAAGGCGCAGATAGAAGAAGTGGCTCAGCAAGGCGACCGAAGGATGGATGCCCATCATTGCCTCGCAAACAAAGGCGAAGACAGAAAGAAGGGTGACGGATTCAGGACTCAGATGCATCATGTGGATCTGATAGTGGGAAAGCACGGCATTGAAGAAATCAGAGAAGGGGGGAACCAGACCCGCCCACACGGCATCGACAAAATACTGAACCTCGGTGGCTATCCTACCGATGGAGAAGTGGGACGCGGGCCAAGCCGTCGTCCTCCCGCATTCGTTAAAGATGGTGGCCAGAGCCGAGCTGACCTTCCCCAAGCTCTCGGCGGGAGCCGCCAACGGCGGCGAGCAAGGCGGAGGCATGGGTTTCTTCCCTCTCTCCTTCTTCATCGGAACCATGGCGATGGGAGGGAGGGGGGAAGATTCGAGATTGGATTGGAAGCAGGAGATGGAGTTCGAGAGGAGGAAGGACAGGGGACGCTCGAGCAATGGAAAGGGGAGCGACTGTGTATGACTACGAGTCCGCCTAGCGGGGCGCAAGGTAAGGGGGCATGGGGGAATAGTGCCGCCCACGTCCAATCAACCGCCACGCGGCGCCCAAGGCCGCAGGCTGTTAGGGCCCGCGGTGCTTCGCCCTTGCCCTTCCGGCTCCCTGCACGGCCAAGTCCGTGCGCGCCTTGGGCCCGGGGGCTACTGTCGGCGTTCTAGGAACGGAGGTCCCCAGACTTGCCTGCCTGTGGCCCGCGGCGTGGCTCAAAGGGGGCCCAGTGCGGCCCATCTTCATCAACACAGACCCAAGACCCTCGCGAGGGGCCAAGCCTCGCGGGGTGGACGACACGAAGCTTCCTCAGGCGCGGCCTCATCAGGCTGGCTCACGACGAGGTGGAGAGATCAAGGCGGGGTACCTCACGAGGTGCCCATGACGCAAGCCATGACGACCAAGGGCGCCAGGCGGGCGCTGGCCCGCGCAGCGTCCTCCTTTCCTCTTTGGTGCAAAGGGAGCAAGCGCAGGCGAGAGCATCAAGCAAAGGCACCCATTTCGGTGCAACGAGACCAAGACCAGTCCAAAGGCAGGGAAGAAGTCATTGTGGAGCCCAAGCTGGCGTCACCACCAGAGCCTTTGGCAGGCGAGGACCAACTTTAGTCAGGATAAGTGTACCAGATGTTCCCCTTCAAAATGGCCAATTGTTGGCGCCCTTCCCGCTCAATATTTGGGAAGAGGCCCAGGGCCTTTGCCTATAAATAGGACTAGCCACCCCCAGGGTAGAGGCATCGAGGAATCGACCAGAACCCAGAGATCGGATCAAGTAGCATTACACACAGAGAGAGAAGGGCGGCTGAACTCCTCCTAGCAGTTCATCTCCCCAGCCAAGAGCAGCCCCTCGGGAGGCTGTTCTTCCTTGTATTGTTCATCATCATCAGCCCAAGAGGCAATCCACCACACCACACTGGAGTAGGGTATTACACCACATCGGTGGCCCGAACCAGTATAAACCTTGTGTCTCTTGTGCTGTTCTTTCGATAGCTTAGATCTTTGCGAGGTGGAGAGGTAGAGGGCGTGACCTCCGCACGCACCCGAGAGGTCGAACCTCAAGGGTCTGCCGGAACCCGAAATCCGACAGACATAGGGAGAGATGAGGATCCAGATTAATGGGTGTTTGTGCGTGTCTGTGTGTGTTTGTGCGCGCGTTTGTGTGTGAGAGGGAGTGTGTGTATGTGGAGTAGAGAGACCACTAATGATTTAAACCTAGTATAATAGAAGGGGGAATGGTGTGACATGTCTAGTAGCGGGATAGCATGGGTGCGGGCGGGGGGAGCAGACTATTTGGAAGAGACGTCGATTGTGTGTGGGAGAGGGATGTGAGAGTGAGAGAGAGAGAGGAAGAGAGGGGGCGTTTGTGTCCATAAATGGCGTATAGATAGGGAGACAATGTTGATGTTGTTTGAAATTGGCCTATGTGCGGAGATGCAAGGGAAGCGAGTCATCATGTGTGTGATAGGGACTTCATAAGAGATCTAGAATAGATGGTGTAGAGAACAATGTGCGAGATCAAGAACGATGATACATTAGGGAGCTATGGAAAGAGTCATGCCATATATGTATACAGGGAGGAGCTAAGGCGGGTCCGCATGTGGGAGAGATAGAAAGAGGAGAGTGGTGCACAAGGAGACAAAGTGTGCTTGTTTTGCAGTGGGGGTGGTGTGTGAGGTGAGTGTGCGAGAACCACATAACTAGGGAGATAGACGTTTGGGGGCGACGTTTTGTGTGTATGGGAAAGATACACTCTACATAGTGCGTGTCCTTGGGAAAGAGAGATGCCGGGAGACCTAGCTAGAGAGTGGGGGAAGAGATGTGTGCATGCCCAAGAGATAAAGTGATATAGACCTATATTGGGGTCCAGACTTTAGAAGAGAGAGGGGTGGCAATGTGCTCGTGTGTTGGTGTTTGGGGGAGACAACGACTTCTGTGTGTGTGGGGGGGGGGGGGGGGGGGGGGTCGACGAGGGGGGGTTTGCTTCAAATAAAGAGTGAGGTGTCTATATTTGAGGGACTTTAGCGTAATTGAGATATACATGGTCAATAGTGTGTGCACTCAAGGTTGATCAATTTGTTTCATAGTTTGGACTATGAGATAACGATAATTTTGAACATGCGTGATATACTTTGATGTACCAGAATTACAAACCTAAGATTGGAATTTTGGAATTCGACTCCACCATTAGCTTTTCTAATTCATCTAAAGGGAGGTACATTTTTAAGCCGGGATTTCGTGATTTCAAATTCATATATCAAACGTAGAGATATACACATACGGGCATGTTCAAACTTTATAATCATCCACTTTATTCATACACATACACATTTTTGCTTCTGTCATCATATTTAGGATAAACACATTTGGAATTTCATTTGAATTGGACCATATGATGGTATTTGCTTGTAGTAGCTCAATGATCCATATTTGAATTGAATGGCCAATCTAAGTTTCGAGTTGGAGACATTGATTTTCAAAACTTGCACTTTTTTTGCGTGCAAAACAAACAAATTGTCGGCCATGATATCATAGTCGGCCGTACAAGAGAAGAATATAATTTCAGGCGCCAAAAGCTTTCAAACTTCCCGCTCACATCGAAATATCTCGTGCCCGAAAGTTTAGCCCTGCGATATTCCTGTTTTACCCCTGCCACATGAACAGAAAAGGGCTGCTTTGGTAACTCCATTATGTTCCCCTCTTTGCCCCCAACATTCTTCCCTAGAGCCCCTCCCCTTCCCCTCCCCGACCCCCCCAACCATGGCAAGCCGCCGAATCTAGTCCTTCGCCGCAGCGGTGGACCTCAAACCCCAACGGATCTACCTTCCGCACCTTGGAACCCCCAACTGCCAACTCACCACTTCACCGGAGCCGCTTCAGCGACTGGCTTGTACACCGCTCCAGATCTCCTTGACCGCCATCATGGTCCACCGCACCGGATCTTCTTAACAGGTGCCCTCGTCCACCATAGTGTAGGCCCTTCACTAACTCCCTCGTCCGTCCCTTTGTTGGCCCTTCATACAAGCCCTCGTCCACCGCAACAGATCCGCCTCACCAAAAGCACAGTACAACGCGCCTGCCGAAGCCTTCACCCACTGCACCGGACCCGCTCCACGGACGCCATATTCAACTCCACCGGCCCTACTTTACTGACGCCGCAGCCTCATCAGGTTATTTCGATCTGTACTCCTTCAATTTTTCTCTTTATCATACAACTATTCACTTACCACAGATGAGCTTTCTTGTATGTTGATAGGCGCCGCAACCGTAGCACCGGAGCTGCTTCAGCGACGACGACAGCTGGCCCAAACTCAACCGCAACATGAGCACCGTCGACGATCCTTAGCTATCAAGTATGCCAACGATACCCATACGCCGCCGAGAATCAGGTACTATTATCCAACGGTCGGCGCCTACGTTCACTTTCTTAGCATAAGCACCACACCTTTGAATTTCTTCAGGGCATCATTCAGTTTTTCATGAGACGTGTTATTCTGCTTGCACCTGTAGGGCCATACTTCTGGAAGTGAACATGTAACATGTGCTAAATTACATACCAGTGCACATATAGTTAATATGCTTTAGTTTTGTCCTAAGTATTACTGTACTTCCTAGATATCACTGCCTACTATTTTACTTCTTGCATGCTATATTTATGATAATTGTGTTGTTCTGATACCACCTGTTGGTTCCATCAGACTGCTTCATGTTCTCTATGCTTAATTACACATCAGCAAACTAGCATGTGGTTCCGCTGGTTTTTGTTCGTTTTACCCTATATTTTCTGATGCTAGCTATTACATCACTGCTACGAGCCTCAGTTCATTAACTTTTTGTGTGTTCTTGATCTTCCCAAGTTGCATGACTAATTTGATGCTTCTATTAATTATGGAGCTGCCAACCCCATCAAGCAAAATATTTGTTCTTTTGGGGCTGGCACCTTGAACAAGCATAAAAATAGAGGGAAGCAGATATATTGTCGTGTATGCACACACCCTTCTTTCATTAGTTTAGATGAACCATTGATGATCAATTCAAACCAGTGCATACGATTAAAATTAATTTTACCTAAATAGAGGGTGCAGAATAAACTACAACAAGTAGATTTGCATCCACGGGATGCTGACAATATCTTCAAAGAACATTGCAACAGCAGCGAGGCTTCACAACAACATATGGTATGCCAGTGTGTTTTAGTACATGTGAAATGTAATGCGTGTGGGCTGCTTTCTTGGCTTGTTCCCTCAACCTGTAATCCTACAGAATAACAAATAGTTTAGTTGTCTGCTTTGCTGTCTTGCTTGATTTGAATGCTTGTTTGTTACTTGTTGCGCTATACCTGAGTTGGCCAATATGTCAGCAGTGCCTGTTGTACTATCGTAAAGAAATGCATGCCTAGTTCATTTGAGTCCTTAACTTTTCCTCTGAACTTCATCACAAGACCATCTTCGTAGTTTATATGAGGCCACACTGTTAAGTGCTTTCTCACATTATTTCAACTGCTCAGATGCCTTGGCAACTTAAATATAGCAGTGGTACACTCCCTTTCAACTAGGGATGTCAACTGGGTCCCGTTTAATCCTGATTAAAGTCCACTAGTGGTATGATAGTTCAAAAGAGTTTATGTTTTTTTGAGGAAAATGAACCAGGGAGCTAGCAAAAACTAACTAGATGGGACTGGCGGATGTCGTTTATTTGCCACTTACATCCCTAGTTTCATCTTACCATTTTAATTTCTTTTCGGCTGATGCTACTTCGAACCATTTAAATATAGCTTGTCATGCTCGGCAATAATTCGTATGTCATTTACCATGTAAGCTTACTGCCTGGATCATGCAATAACTATCTCTTACTTATGTCCAACGGAAACCTTTCAGGATGCCGTTCACACTAGGACATAATGTACAACCCCAGAATCTATTTGTGAAAGCAGTGCGCCATCCATGTTACCAGATGGTAGCAGTTCAGAGGCAGCACCGCCAGACAGCAGTCTGAGCACAGATATTATAGTTCTTGAGGCTCTACTAGAGGCAGAAAGAGATGGTGTGGCTGCCATGAATGAGGTAATCTCGATCTTGAAGCTAGAAATTATGCAATTAGTTGCACGCATTATGCAAGCAACCCCAGAATTGGAGGAAGTAAGAATGTTGCATTTGAAGACAGACGAGGTCCTGCTGCTTCTGCTATCTGAAGCCCATGGTAATCCTAGTTCTTCTTTAGATAGCAGTTGAAATTGTCATTAGATTATTGTACTTGCATGTTGTGTCATGTCTCTGAATGGATTATGTTGTAAGACCCCCTATGTTGTCCATGTGTTGTAATGATCCGAATTTTTTAGGCGAGGTAATTCTCAGTACTTGTATGATTGACATAAGGTGAACTATTTTTCGTGTGAGCATATTGTATTGGATGAAATAACTGTTTGACTCAAAGTGTATCCAACATACTGAATTCGAAGATCAAGGCATTTCTAAATCATAATCATATATAAAGGTGGAATAGATCTTTGTTGTGGTTTTGAAGAAATAAATAACAACACGTAGAATTATCTATGGATATTCGTAATCGAATAAAAATTGGATTTGGATTTAGTTGCCAGGGCCCAGGGCAAACGTGAATGCTAATTGTCCCAAGTTTTGAACGAAGCGGCTAAACACCCACTATCATTTGCGGGCTGCCCGAAACAAGTGTTTGTGAGATGGAAATTACTGTCTACCCCTGACACTTGACATCCTTATCGACCGGATTTACACTGCTGTCGATAGGGGTAGACTAGTAACTTCAATCAGACATGACACGACGGCCTCTAAGCCCATTCAGACACGGTGGGCGCCCAACGTGGGCGGCAAAACACATTTGATTCAAGCTCGTCCAAAAGACATGTGTCTCTCCCTCCATTTCCCCATTCATCCATGGTGGGCGGCAAAACAAACTCTCCTCGTCCGAAATTGATGTAGGCTAATATTTTAAATAGGGGCAGATGTGTAAGTTCCCTCAGACGTGACACAACCGCCCTACCTGTCAGCCCCGTTCATACACCGTGGGCGCCAACCATGGGCGGCAAAATACCCTCTCCTCACCCGAAATTGTTACCGGCAAATATTTGGGAGATGCGAGATTACCGTCCTATCCCCAACCGACGTGATGTCCGAAATTTTAAATGGGGGATAAGTTCGTAACTTTCCCACATTTCAGACAAGCGCGTCCCAAAGTTTGAGATCCCCCCTCCCCCTCAATTTCCCCATTCATACACCATCGGCGCCACGACAACCTCCCCACTGCGGCTAGCCTCCTCCGTCCGCCACCCCATCCTCCACCTTGCCGGAGCTGCTACCCCTACCCCGTCGTCCACTGCAAGAGATGGACGTCTCTCATCCACGGCGCCGGACCAGGATCCTTTCATCGCGTCGTCTCACTTCATCGGTGGCGTCGTCCACTTTGTCGTTGCCGCTCCTACGACCGCCTCATCCACGGCAACAAGATTTATCCCCCAACCCGGTCGTCTGCCATCTAAAGTCTTCTTCCCCGCCGCCGACTGCCATCGCACCCGCAGCACCCTCAACGTATCAGCAGGGGCCTACACGGCGTCGCAAGAGAGGTGGTACTCTTCCATATGTGCTTGAGTTATTGATCTCACCCGGAAAATAGATCTTAAATTGTTTACTATACTTTTCTTGTCCGTACCAAATCGTAATGGCTAGTTGAATGCAAACATTGGTTGCGAAGTGGCTTTGTCCGGTTTGCACCTTCAGATCCGCCATGTCACGGTCACTATATTCATAAAGCTTATGGTTTCCCCCCTTTATATTCACTACCATCATCGTAGGTGCTTCCCTGCTTCGTGTCGTGCTAGCATTGCTCCTCAAGACCTCAACCCATCAAGCGAAACAACATGCCACTCATAATTCCAAAGCTTACGTGTTGAAATACGAATATGATATGATGCTCATATTACTAAAACAGAGAACGTTTAATTGGTCACCTAATGTTCCTATATTCATTTCGAAAAGCATGTGCGCCACCCACTGGTCCAGCTAGTTCCACTTTCCTGATTTTACTCTTGATGCTTAGGGTTTTCCCCTTTTATCTACTCTACTATGATCTGCGTAGGTGCTTTCTGTCATACTAGCATTACTCCACCCTTCAAGTTAAACAACACAACACTCAAAATTCCAAAGCTTAGTTGTTCAAATATGATTGTGATATGATACTGATATTAGTTAACAGACACATTTAATTGGTTAGCTAAAGGTCCCACTTGAGTTTCCAAATGCATGTCACAACATATAGAGAGACAGCAGAATTGCATTTCTTTGTCACTTGTTGACTGTAATTTCTTGTTCATACCAAATCTTAGTTGTTATTTCAAAGCAAATATCGGTTGCTAACTACCCTTTGCGTGGTTTGCAACTTCAGATCTGCCACCCCACTGCCACGGTCAACACTATACTCATCATGCTTACGGTTTCCCCATTTTATGATGACCACGATCAGCCTACATGGTTCGTGTCATAATAGCACTGCTCCACCCATCGAGCTAAACAAGCTTAGTTGTACAAATTCAAATCTGATATTATGCTGATATTAGTAAAACTGAGAGATGTTTAATTGGTCAGCTAAATGTTCCTACTTTAGTTTCGAAATGCATGTGAGCCACATATGGAGAGACCGGAAGGAATAGTATTTCTCTGTGCGCTCTGGTTCATCATGGGTGGCCAACCAACATTGTATAGAAAGACTTTAATATCTTCAATCTCCTTGCTCTTCTGCTCTTCTTTAAGTTGATCCTCTTCTCTTGTGGTCGACTGGTCAGGTCGAGTTATTCTCCCTTAGTATATTTTGAATCTGTCAGGTCAGGTCGACTTGTTCTTCTTTACTATATGTTGAAGCTATCATCTGCGAAGTATCATCACTTCTGGAGCTCTCATATTTTGAGTAGTAGGACACATTATATTAATGCACACACCAAATTACAGCATGCATGGCACCTCTTAGAAGAATTGCAGAGATAGCACAAAGGGGTTTACAGGGAGGAAGTATTGGATTAGAATCACTTCTGCATTATAAAGATAATCTCACTTGTTTCTATGTTTTCATGCATGTCAGGTATTGAACATTATTAAAATGAATATGAGAATGGGAGCACGAGAGAAATATTGCGGAACGATCCACTGGTTAACAAACTTGGCATGGTGGAGGATGACCTATCTTATTCACCCATCAAGGTGCGTGCTCTAACTTGGCAAGGTTGTATTGGTCGCACATATTTTGCGTCTGACCTCTTGCATTACTTCTACTTTGTTACACCATCTTCTTAGTTTAAGCATCATATATGAGTATATGCCATACCTATCCATTTTCTGTACCTATTCCATGTGTCGTCATACTATATTTTTCCAGTCAAATGTTGTTCTTTTGTAATAGATGTCCAAAAGGAAGAGAGTGGTTGCAGATCCTCAAGGAGTACAAACTAGGTATTTGGAAAAGGTAGTGATACCTGTTAAATCAGACAGATCATCAGCCAAAGAAAACATAGGCCCAACTATAACAGACTTTACCCCTACTCCAGTGGCCAAACCCCTATTAGAACTGCTGACAGCCCAGCGTCAGGTACTGTCTATGACATCAATTCAAAATTTGAACTCCTAAATTTCTGCATGTGCCTTACCTTCTCTCTTGTATGAAAACTAATTCATATGAATATCCTTGCTCAAAGGATCATAGGATCTCACGACAATACTGGGCTCTACATTGCTCTTGTCAGTACCTCTTGCCCTTTGTCAGCATACTTACACTCATTGTTGTTTGATTATGTTGCATCACTGTAAATGTTCACTTCTTTATCCTTCCTTTTCTTGAAATTATAAGATCTGTAGTTACTCTTAGATAAATGTAGAATTAACACAATGGTTATGATGTTTTGGATTGCTCATGTTAAGTACCTGTTGTCATGTACTCCCTCTGTATCGAATTAATTGTTGATCAATTGGATGTATTTAGAACTTAATAGTGCTAGATACATCCATTTGAGCGACAACTAATAACGGACGGTGGTGGTATTACTATACATGCATCGCGAGATAGTTGATTGTCTAGCATTACTCTGCATCTTATCTGCCCTACCCTCCACTTTCTCCAAATTATCATATCTACATTTACTCTTACCAAAATGTTAAATAAAGCCAATGCCACTGCACACGTTGATGTCTGCATTCCTCTTGTCAGTACCTTTTGCCTTGTAACGCTGTACTTAATTAATTGCTATTTGTTTATGTATCATCAGTCTGCACCTGAGCTTCATTATCCTCTATTTCTTCCAATATTATTTGATCTATATTTACTCTTTGCAAAATGTAGAATAATGGCAACGCTTATAAAGAATTTTATTTGGGGAATTTATTGAATTATCTTTCCACCAACATGGAGACGGACTTTGTCCAGCCCATGGTAACATGTAATGTAAGTTCATCCTTCTTAAGCCTTCAAATTTTGTTCTAGTATAGATTTGGATAGGCATCATTTCCTCCACTGTTGTTTACATCTGATTGGATGTTTGCAACAACTACCAGTTTTAAATTGTACTTGTAAAAACATGTTCCTTATGCAGAACAGATCCATTTATTTGCTTATATAATTGTGAAAGCTGTTACATGTCTCCTTGTTTCTCTTTCAGAGTCATATCTCTTATGCCCGGCAGAACTTTAGGAAAGATAGTGAGCCAAACCATATTGAGGACAGCGAGATGACCCCAAGGTCCTATCTTGATGAAGACAGTGAGTTGAAGCTACTCACCAGCAGGTGTGAGACAACCTCTGTGCAGTCCCTGCCTCAATTAGTTCGACTTCTTCAGTCTCAACTTAAAGCAGAAAGGCTTGCTTCAGCTCAGCTCCGACTTGAAGTCAAAGATGCCGGTGCCGGTGTGCTGCTTGTCGCACCCACCGGAGAGCACCTCAAGTATGTGGTCCAGATGCACTTTCTCAGGGAGATGCCTACAAACAACACTGCTGAGTATGAGGGGCTGCTTGCCGGTCTCAGGATCGCGGCAGACCTCGGGGTGAAGAATCTCATCGTCAGGGGTGACTCGCAGCTTGTCGTCAGAGAAGTCAACAAGGATTATCAGAGACCGTTGATGGAGGCCTATGTAGATGAGGTGAGGAAGCTGGAGGAGAGCTTCGACGGTATACAAGCGGAACACGTTCCCCGAGTGGAGAACGACATCGCTGACTACCTATCGAAGCGCGCTGCATTCAAGCTACCTGTGGAACCAGGTACCTTTTTGCTCCGGTTAACTCAACCATCTGTCGAACCATCAACAGAGCAGAACAAGCGAAGGAAGTCAGTCCCCGGCAAGTACTTTCCTTCCGAGCCCCCAGGGGCTACCGGCAAGGGTGTTGCCGCAGATTCTGAGCCCGCCAAGTGGCAGCTGCCTCCGGCAGGGCGCCAGGCCCTGGCCATAGAGACGGCTGCCCCCATGGTGGAAGGGATGCCTTTGGTCCTAGCCGTCTAGCCCCAGGCTCCAGCATGGGCGCAGCATACCGTCCATTTCCTCCAGACAGGGGAACTTCCTGAGGAGCAGGAAGAAGCGGAAAATGTAGACCGTCAGTCTGCCTTGTACCAGTTCGTCGATGACGTCCTGTACAGGAGAAGGCCGAACAACATGAAATTGAAGTGCATCCCCCGGGAGGAAGGACTGGAGCTGTTGGCAGAGATACATGGAGGCATATGTGGCTCCCACATAGGGTCAAGGGCCCTTGCCGGCAAGGCATTCCGGCAGGGTTTCTTCTGGCCCACCGCCCTCCAGGATGCAACGACACTAGTAACCAAGTGTGAAGCGTGTCAGTTCCATTCAAAGAAGCTTCATCAACCAGCTTAAGCCCTCCAAACAATCCCTCTCTCCTGGCCATTTTCGGTCTGGGGGCTCGACATACTGGGCCCCTTCCTCCGTGCTGTCGGGGGTTTTGAGTACTTGTACATTGCTATCGACAAGTTCAGAAAGTGGCCGGAGGTGGAACCGGTGAGGAAGGTGATAGCACAGTCAGCCATCAAGTTCTTCAAGGGACTAGTCTGCCATTTTGGTGTGCCAAACAAAGTCATCACCGATAACGGCACGCAGTTCACAAGCCACACCTTCATGCAGTACATTCAAGACCTCGGCAGCAAGGTCTGTTTTGCTTCTGTGGCACATCCACAGAGCAACGGCCAAGCGGAGAGGGCAAATGCTGAAGTGTTGCGAGGCCTGAGAACAAAGACTTTTGACAAGCTGCACAAGAGCGGAACACGCTGGATTGATGAGTTGGCGGCGGTTCTTTGGTCGATCAGGACGACGCCAAATCGAGCCACCAGCCAAACACCCTTTGCCCTAGTATATGGGGCAGATGCAGTTTCTCCCCACGGAACTCATATACGGGTCACCTCGAGTGCTCGCTTATGATGAGCTTGAGCAAGAGCAGTTGTGGCAAGATGAGGCAAAGCTCCTTGAGGAAGATCGTCTTCGAGCGGCTGTGAGAGCAGCACGCTACCAGCAGGCCTTGCGCCGCTACCATAGCCGCAAGGTCCATGCCCGAAGCTTTGAGGAAGGCGACCTTGTTCTTCGGCGCGTTCAGTCGGCCAAGAATTCCAACAAGTTGACGCTGAAGTGGGAAGGCCCTTATCGGGTAATACGAGTCACCAGGCCTGGCGTAGTCCGCCTGGAGACCGAAGATGTTGTCCCAGTGAGCAACTCCTAGAACATCGAGCATCTTCGCAAGTTTTACCCATAAGGCGCGGCTTGCCGGGCCTCTCGGCAAGACACCTTTTGTACAAGCTTTGTCGGCAAGGCATGTAACCCTCTGTACAAAGCCAGGCGCAAACCCTGAGCATAAATAAATGAAGCGCTGGCGCCCTAAGTCATAGCATGCATGCTAGGTTAAGTCTCTCCCTCGGTTAGGGTTGATAGTGCTTAGCGGTGACTAACCCCTAGCCTAGAGGTCGAGTGTGCGTCTTTCTGTTCTCTTTGAATCGCAGGGTACTTCTGCTAAGCCGCTTGGGAAAAGGAGAACGAACCGGTGCTCCGGCCCCGGCAGGGCAAGGTTGCCGGAGGCTGAAGATACAAGGATTCAACCACAGCAAGCTAGGGTTGCCGGGGGCTGCGAATTTAGATAAGTATTTCATCCCCCTGTTATGCATTTCCATATAGAACTGGGACATATGAAACCTCATTTATGTTCCCAAAACCACCGTGCTCCCCTTTTCCTGTACCCGAGAGCTACCCCCTGGGTCGGAAATTGGTAGTAGTCACGGGGGCGAGGAGATGAACGAGGGGCCTAACTCTACTTCGCCCCTACCTACGCCAAGAGCACGAGAATGGTCAACTAAAGTGGGGAAACGGCAAGGCGTATTGCCGGGCGACAATGTTTACCTTAAGAATAACAAGGATTCGTCCTTGGCATGGGCCTCGCTCATGCACAAAGAACCCGGCAAGCACCCTTTTTCATTAAAAACGTCCCATACAGGTACAGTTCGTACGGAAAGAAAAACATGAGCAAGGGGATTACAAGCTTTAAATCTAACGAGTGCCCGCAGGCTTACAAACTAAAAAGAGATAAAATGCATGTAATCCCTTTCTTGTTCCTCTCCTCAGAAGGTGGACCAGGACAGCAGAGGGCAAAAGGGGCGCATAGGCGAGGTGCGAGGAGCAGAAGGCACCAATAGAAGATCTTGGTGCCGGGAAAGGAGCTAGAAGACGAGGCAGCTGGCCGGCAATACGCGATGAAGGCGTCAGTGCCCGCGTACTCCGAGTTGACGGCCGCCACCCGCCTTCTTCGCATTCTCCGGCCCTCCTATGCCAGCCACCCAAGGAGACGATGGGGAGCACCCCGATGGAGAGCTTGGCAAGGATGGCCCTCGGCAGGGCGCGTGGCCGAGGGAGGGGCAGCGCGGTCAGTCGAAGTCGGAGTCGGCATCCTGCCGCTCGACTCCCTCGTCGCCGCTATCGCTGTCCTCCTTGTCACTCCCGCTTGAGGAGGAATCTTCATCGTTGGAGGAGCTCTCCATGCAGCACTTTAGGCGAGTGCCAAGATCTCCGAAGACCTTGACGGAGAGCAGGCCTCCCTCCATTAACTTGAAGTAGAGGACAAGCCCCACCGTCAGGCTATGGATGCGGGCGAACATCTTCCATCCGCAACGGAGATACATGACATGAGGAGCGGGGAAGTCGACGTCGACCCGCGTGCGGCCGGTCTCACAGCCCCTCATGTGCAACCTGAGGGTCTGGGGCGGATCGAGCTCCATCTCCTCTGCGAAGGGGGTGGGGAGACGGAGACGACGACGCGGTGGCCGGCGCAACCTGATGAATAACTCGCGGGGCCGGTCCCCGATGTGACCCTCCGTCGCGGGAGGCACCACTGGCAGAGGCCAGGCCGCTACGCCACCTCGTCCCCCTCTCCCCCGACTGCCGCGGCAACCTCGGCCACGCCCCCTCCCCCTTCCTCTTGTGGCTGGCTCCGCCGCCACGGGCTCGTGGGAAGGAGGGATGCGCTGACGAGCAGCGACCCTCGCTGCCACCGTCGAAGGCCCATCACCTCCCCTCACCATGGCAGGTGGAAGAAAGAAGCAAAGATGAAGGTGGATGGATACTGAAGAATGTGGGATAGCGCCCTCCCTCCCCCTCTTTATAAAGGGGTGGGGTCGAGACTCAGCCGCCCCACTCAGCCAATCCAGCCAGCGGAGGCTCAGGGAATCAGGACCGACCCGCTGCCCCAATCAGCGATGGCCCGGTTTCCCGCCTCCACAGCCTACCACTTGCATGAAGGACGCATGGCAAACGTGCAGGGTCGAAAGGACGGGTGAGGCGACCGTTCCCCGCCCCGTGATCAAGGGGCGTGGGCGCCTTGAAGACTGCGGCCCGAGTCCATCCAGTAAATGAGCCGTGCCTCCACGCCTCCCTCTTTTATAGGGAAGGCGCGAGCCCCCTCTTTACCATGATGTGACGCATGCGTGCCGAAACCACCCCACGCATGCTGTCCATGTCACACACACCCCTAAGTCGCGCGTTCAACGCGGGTCGTGGGGGAGCGCAGCAGATGGAAAATTACCGCGGTAAAATCCGCCACTCCTGCCCGCGCACCATTCTGGGCTTGGCCCAACAACGTGTCGTGCTTATGTGTGGCCCAGGCCCAGGGGCTCCTGTCGGTGTACAAAAGTAGGGCACACCTTTGTACCCCTTTACTTGTGCATGGATAGTCGGAGCCGCGCCCAAGGCCACACTAAGCAGAGCAGGGGAGGGAACCGGAGAGAAGCCGCAGCACAAGATGCCCAAGACAACGCCAAGGCCAAGAACACAAAGAAGCAGAGGGACGGAGCAGGTTCCCCCTGCATGACCCTTGCCGGGGGCAGCCTCAGCAGCCCCAGCATGACCCTTGTCGGGGCAGCACGCCCAAACACCAACAGAGCGAGCCGCCCTTGAACCCACAGGTTCCAACCCAACCAACTATGATTGGACCAGGGCTCGGGAGGCACCTCTGTGGTGGCATGTAGATCTTTGTGAAGACCATAGATATATGAGATCAGATGAGGACCAGAAGACGGCGACACTCAGCAGGATCCTTACAGAGGAAAGCCACAAGACCCCCAGCAAGATCCTAGCCGGGGACGACTGCGCGCCACGGCAAGACCCTTGTCGGGCCCCCGGCAAGGCCCTTGCCAAGGACATCAGCAAGGCCACTACCAGGGCCGCACCAGCCAAGTTTCCACCGCCGTTTGCATGCAGCTGCCAGCCCAACCAGCTAGGCTGGCACCTGCATGGCAACATGCAGCTCCCAGGCCAGATTAGCAAGCGCCTGCGTGGCGGCACGCAGATCTTCGTGAAGACCCTACCACCGCGCCACCTCAGCTGCCTGCCTGCCTGCCTACATGGCGCCGCATGCATCGTTGGCCAGGGCGCATGTCGAAGCGAGGAGGAGTGGCGACGGACGGGACGGGCCTCGCTCCTGTCCCCGATAAAGCTAGGGGACACCTAAGTGATGCATTAAATGTGTCTTGTCCTATAATATGGGCGATAAGCTCGCAATACGGTATGCCTTTCCACCTCCTGTGTGCCACTGTGGCAGCCCCTTTCGACTATAAAAGGAGGCCCTTGGCATACTGGAGAGGGATTCGGCTCTTTTGAACTACACGGCCACCCTAGCTAGTTCGAGGGCTCAAGAACACTCAATACATCCACCAAAGCAGGACTAGGGTTTTATGCATCCTCACGGCCCGAACCTGCGTAAACGATCCTTGTGCTGACTACTAATCCTGCTCCTTTCCCAACCCTGTGCCTGGCAACCGTAGTAGGGATTCTTGTGATCCCATAGGTGCCGTTTCCCACCGACAGAGGACGTGAGAAATGAAAATTCATTTCTTCATGATTAGCTTGCGTCCTTTCAAGCATATTCAGGTCTCCAGCAAATTCTTCAGACGTTTAGTTTCGTTTGGAGACCTGACCCTACATAAGAGATTAGTTCATTTTCTTCACCACCCACATTTGGAGGGGTGGCAAAGAGTTCATCATTCTGCGAGCTCCATATGAGAAAGGTGGAATAGAAGCCAGTCCACTTTGTTTCACATAAGAGATGTTAGGGTAAGCATATGAATAAGCAGAGAAATTCTTCGAGGACTTGTGAACATAATATTTGAAGAATAATGCACATATTCATTGCCCTTAGGGTTTCCCTGTGAAACAGAAGTGTAAGCACGATGATGTTCATATGAGGACTTTGATCCATATGAGGAATTTGATCCACGTGAGGAACGTGGTCCATATGAGGACTTGGATCCATATGAAGACTTGGTCCATATGAAGAATTTGATCTGGGGTTCCTATTCTTCACAGGTGGTGTCATGATGACATTCACCTGAAGACTTTCAAGGCACCTTTTGGGAACCCAGATTTTCTTCATAGGGGGGGGCGTTCCTGTAGTTAGTGCCAACATATCTAGCAAAAACTTCACCATTCTGATTTTTGAACAACTTATAGTTGGAGTCAAAAGACTCATAAGAAGAATATGAAGATTCACATGTAAAGCCAGATAAGGTAGATGGATCCACTGAAGATCCCTTTGCAGCAACCCATGAGGTTTTGGGGTACTGCTCAGGTTTCTAGTATGTCCCATCAACATTGAGTTTCCTCTCAAAGGCAATACCCTCTTTCCTAGGGTTCCTGTTGATGATCTACTTTTTGAGCACATCACAAAGAGCCTGATGCTCTTTGAGGCTTTTGTACATGCTTGTCACATACAATTCCTTCAGCCCTGCATAGTCAGTAATACTAGCAGTATCCTCAAATGAGGAATTTGTGATAGCAGAGACAGTTGAAGAATTTGTAGCAATAGAAGCATTTGAACTTTTAGGTGAAGAATTAGCAGATTCACATTCAATGCACTTCAAATGTGGTGGAATGAATTCTTCCTGAGCGGCACTGATCTATTGAGCAAGCAATGAATCACGCTCCTTCTGAAGATCTTCATAACTCACCCTTAGCTTCTCAAGATCTTGCTTTCTTTGAAGAAATTCATAAGAAGGCTTCTCATGATCAGATAAGAGAGTGTTACGATGACTTTGAAGGTTGTCAAACTTAGACTGAAGTCTCTGAAGATTTTCAGTCAAAGTTTTAGTGCAATCCATTTCTTCACCCAACATATTATCATCGCTCTCATCTAGCATGTTTTGAACTTTTTCCAAAGCTCTTTGTTGCTTAGTGGCAAGGGAAGCAAGTTTTGTATAGCTGGGTCCAAATTCATCACTAGACTCATATAGGTAGCATTCAGTTACCTTGGCACATTTCTCCATAAGGCATGGTGCAGAGGATGAAGATTCTGGTTCAAAAGTCATCGCCTTGAGCGATTCCTTGAAATCCTCAAACCAAGGATCATGATGAGATCGATGACCTTCATAGACCTCAGAGAGTCGGTCCCAGATAAGCTTCGCGTGGCTGAGATGCATAATGTTCCTGAACTGATTTTGGGACAAGCAGGAGCAGATGACATCCTTTGTTGTGAGGTTAAGAAGAGTGTACTTGTGAATATCATCAGCCTCCGCCATCTTGCATAGATCGGTAAGACCAATCTCAGTGACGGTCCACAGTTTGTTGTTCATCGCCATGAGGCGCTTCTTCATCATGGCCTTCCACTTGGGATAATCATGACCGTCAAAGATGGGGCATGCCACAGTCTTCATTCCTGCGGTCGACATAACTAAAACTCCAGGTGGTTAAATGAAAATCACACAGAACAAGGGAGTACCTTGCTCTGATACCAATTGAAAGTGCGTTATATCGACTAGAGGGGGGTGAATAGGTTATTTTTACAAATTCATCACTGAGGAATTTTAGGGTGAGGAAATTCCTAAGTCACGAACAACTAGCAGTGGAATAAGTACTCAGAAGTAAGCACAATAAAGCAGTAGCACAGTCATCATGATGAAATGAAAACAAGCAATGTGTATAGGAAGTGTAAACACGGGATAAGCAGGCTGAAGACAAACCGACTGAAGAAATTGAACTGAGGAAATTGAGAAAGACTTCAGTCAAGGTCTTCAAATAGTAACAATCAGGTACAATGACACAGAATGAGGAAATGAAGGGGTTGAAGAAATAGAACCAGTTAGCTCAGTGAAGACAGTGATTTGGTAGACCAGTTTCGACTGTTGTGACAGTCGTACGTCTGGTTGGAGCGGCTAGGTATTTAAACCTAAGGACACACAATCCCGGACACACATCCCTCACTGTATTCTCCTTGAGCTAAAGTCACGCAGACCTCACCCAATCACTCGTGGTAAGTCTTCAGGTGACTTCCAAACCTTCATAAACTCGGTCACTCGGTGATCCACAATTTCCTCTTGGATGCTCTAGACCATGACGCCTAACCGTCTGGAGGATGCACAGTCCTCAAAGGTAACAAGCGTCGGTTCCACACAGGAACAATCTCTTCAGTGATGCTCAATCACTTTGGTTTATAGGTGTTTGGTTTGGGGTTTTGGGTTTTTCCTCACTTGGTGATTCTCGCTCAAAGTCCTCGGAGGATGGGATGCTCTCAATGACAAGTGTCAGTTTCTCACGGAGTAGCCAACTAGCTAGTGGTTGTAGGGGGGGGGCTATTTATAGCCTAGGGAGCAGCCCTACATGATAAGACATAAATTTCATTCAATGATATGACCGTTCGGTGGGTAGATATTTTGGGACAGCTGGCGCATAGCACAGCAACGGTTGGAAATTTGAGGTTCAAATTCCTCAGGGCTATCATGTTCCTCACTTGTAGGCAATCTGCACTGGCAAATTCCTCTGTCACTGAAGAAATTAACTGAACTATATGAGATTTCCAATGGCTTGACTCGAAGGGATTGGTAGGTGTAGGATTTTGAGATGAGCATCACTTGGAAACTTTTCCTTAGTTTTACCTCGACCCCCTTTAACAGTACGATGTTTCCTATGACTCAAGAATGACAAAATGGAACTACGAAAACAAAAGTCTTCACGCTTCATATTCCTCGCATGAATATCAAGTCTTCAAGGTCACACCAATTTCTTCACTTTCAAAGTATTCAGAAAGCCAAAGTCTTCAGTTGAAGACATTCATGTTTAGTGGTCGACTTTCTCTATAAATATCAAACTCCTCATAGACTTATGGACCTGTGTACACTCAAAAACGCATTAGTCCCTTAACCTATAAGTATTCAATACACCAAAATCACCAAGGTGCACTAGATGCACTTACACCGAGTTTGTGAAGGTTTGGAAGTCACCTGAAGACTTACCACGAGTGATTGGGCGAGGTATGTGTGACCTTAGCTCAAGGAGAATACGGTGAGGACTGTGTGTCTGGGACTGTGTGTCCTCAAGTCTAAATACATAGCCGCCCCAACCAGATGTACGACTGACACAGCATTTGGAACTGGTCTACCAAATCATTGTCTTCACCGAGCTAACTCGTTCTATTTCCTCAACCCTTTCATTTCCTCATTACTGTGTTGTTGTACTTGATCATTACTATTTGAAGACTTTGACTGCAGACTTTCTCAATTTCCTCAATATTTCTTTAGGTAGTTTGTCTTCAGCCTGCTTATCGTGTGTTTAGGCTACTTGTACTCTGTGCTTGTTTTCATTTCATCATAATGACTGTGCTGCTGCTCTATTATGCTTGCGTCTGAGTACTGATTCCGCTACTAAGTAGTTCATTGCTTAGGAATTTCCTCACCCTGAAATTCCTCAGAGAAGAATTTGTAAAAATCAACTATTCACCCCCCTCTAGTCGATATATAACGCACTTTATATTGGTATCAGAGCAAGGTACTCCCTTGTTCTGTGTGATTTTGGTTTAACTGCCTGGAGTTTTATTTATGTCGACTGCAGGTATGATCAAGGTCTCTGCTGGGTGTCCTACCTTCGATGGGATGGACTACCCCTACTGGAAGAATAAGATGCGCATGCATCTTGAGGCAATTGATAACGATCTCTGGTACATTGTGGAAAATGGCGTTCCCTCCATCACTCCTTTTGTGAACGCTGCTGATGTGAAGATATTCAAGCAACTCAACTCTCAAGCGAAGAGTATCATTTGTGGCCATCTGAGCAAAGGGCAGTATGGCAGAGTGAGTGCTTTGGAGACAGTGAAGCTTATCTGGGATAGGCTGTCAAAGGTCAATGAAGGAGTCTCAACTCAGAGTGACTCTCGAGTTGACGTTCTTTGCAATCTCTTCAATCGCTTCAAAAGACTCGACAATGAAAATGTTCAGCAAACCTTCGATCATGAGGTGGTGAAGAAATTGCTGAGATCGCTTGATTCCTCATTTGACACTCTTGCACTGATGATACAAGAACGCGGAGACTACAAGTCACTTGATCCCGCTGATATCCTCGAGAGGTTAAACACTCATGAGTTCCAACTTTCTAAGAAGAGAGATCGCTATGGATCAAGCTATGGCAGAACACGCGCCTTGAAGGCCAAGGCAGTCTGTGAATCCGAAGGTGAGGATTCTGGTAGCAGCCTTAGTGATCCTGAAGAACTGAGCTAGGAGCTAGCAATGCTCGTGAGGAAATTCCAAAGTTATCAAGACGTGGTCGCTTTGGTAAATCCTCAAGAAGTGATGACATGAGATCAGATTGCTCATCCCGTGACTACAAGAAGAGAACTTGCCACAAATGCAAGAAACCTGGTCACTACATTCAAGATTGTCCTCTATGGGAAAAGGAATCAAAGAAGAAGAAATACAAGGATTGCAGTTCGATGACTCAAAGAATAAGAAGAAATCTTCAAAGTCTTCATCTCGCAAAAAGAGCAGCTCCAAGAAGGCTCGGGCATTCATTGGCAAGGAAATGTACTATGAAGCTGAATCTGAAGAAAGTGAGGAAGAGGAGGCATCTAAGGAGTCAGAATCTGGTGTGGCGAGCCTAGCCCTCGCTACTACTTTCGTCAGCAATTCCATCTTCAACTCTGAGGAGAATGACTTCCCAAACATGGCTGACGACGGCGATGATGACTACGCTCCCAGCTGTTGCTTCATGGCAAAGGGTGCCAAGGTACTCAAATATCCCTCCTCTGAATCAAGTGAGAATGAATCTGATGAAAACCTCAAGCCTAGCTACTCTAAACTTGCTAAGATTGCTATGAAACAACAAAAGGCTTTTGAAAAGGTTCAAAATATGCTAGACAAAAGCGATGACCTGTTGGGTGAAGAAATGGATCGCACTCAAACCTTGACTGATAATCTTCAGAGACTTCAGTCCAAGTTTGATAACCTTCAGAGTCTTCATAACACTCTCTTAACTGATCATGAGAAGCTTTCTTATGAATTTAATCAAAGAAAGCAAGATCTTGAAAAGCTAAGGGAGAGTTATGAAGATCTTTAGAAGGAGCGTGATTCATTGCATGCTCAACAGATCAGTGCCGCTCAGGAAGAATTCATTCCACCATGTTTGAAATGCATTGAATGTGAATCATCTAATTCTTCACCTGAAAGCCCAAATGCTTCTATTGCTGCAAATTCTTCAATTGTCTCTGTTATCACAAATTCCTCATTTGAGGATACTACTAGTAACACTGACAATGCAGGGTTGAAGGAATTGTATGTGACAGGCATGTACAAAAGCCTCAAAGGGCATCAAGCACTTTCTGATGTGCTTAAAAAGCAGATCCTCAACGGGAACCCTAGGAAAGAGGGTATTGCCCTTGAGAAGAAACTCAATGCTGACGAGACCTACTAGAAACCTGAGCAGTACCCCAAAACCTCATGGGTTGCCGCAAAGGGACCTCCCGTAGATCCATCCACTTTATCTAGATTTACATGTGAATCTTCATATTCTTCTGATGAGTCATTTGACTCCAACTATAAACTGTTCAAGGGCAATACCAAGGCTCGGGTATTTGCTAGATATGTTGGCACTAACTGCAGGAACAGTCCCCCTATGAAGAAAATCTGGGTTCCCAAAAGGTGCCTTGAAAGTCTTCAAGTGAATGTCATCATGACACCACCTGTGAAGAATAGGAACCCCAGATCAAATTCTTCATATGGACCAAAGTCTTCATGTGGATCCAAGTCCTCATATGGACCACATTCCTCACATGGATCAAATTTCTCATATGGATCCAAGTCCTCATATGAACATCATCCTGCTAACACCTCTGTTTCGCAGGAAAGATCTAAGGGCTATGAATATGTGCATTATTCTTCAAACCATTATGTTCGTAAGTCCTTGAAGAATTTCTCTGCTTATTCATATGCTTACCCTAACCCCTCTTATGTGAAATGAAGTGGACTTGCTTCTATGCCACCTTTCTCTTTTGGAGCTCGCAGAATGATGAACTCTTTTCCACCCCTCCAAATGTGGGTGGTAATGAAAAAGAACTAATCTCTTATGCAGGGTCAGGTCTCTAGACGAACTTAATCGTCTGAAGAATTTGCTGGAGACCTGAATATGCTTGAAAGGATGCAAGCTAATTATGAAGAAATGAATTTTCATTTCTCACGTCCTCATACTGCATGCCACATCATCAATAGGGCTAATCGTCTGATGAATACAAGATGCCTCGTCACTTCTGGCCTGAAGCTATTGATACTGCGTGCCACATCATCAACAGGGCATATCTTCACAAATTCTTCAAGAAGACCTCATATGAACTCCTCACTGACAAGAAACCCAATGTGAGTTATTTCAAAGTCTTCGGTGCTAAATGTTGGATTAGAGATCCTCATCACAATTCTAAATTTGCACCGAAAACACATGAAGGTTTTATGCTTAGTTACGGAAAGGACTCGCACACCTACAAAGTATTCAACACCGTTCATCACAAGGTTGTTCAAACTGTAGATGTGTGGTTCGATGAAACTAATGGCTCGTAAAGAGAGCACGTACCTCCTGTGCTAGATGAAAAGTCACCTAAGGAATCCATCAAGTTCAAGGCTACTGAGGATGTCATTCCTACCGAGGAATCTGCTGAAGAAGTCATTCCAGAATGTGAAGAACACCATACTGGTGCACCTGAAGAAAATGGCTCTAATGAAAATTCTGAGCCAACTCAACATCGTCAACCCGCTCGTCCTCACGTTGCAAATGAAGTGCGGATCGAGAAAATCATCAACGACATCAACGCACCAGGTCCTCTCACACGCTCAAAGGCTTCACATTTGTCTAAATTTTGTGGGCACTTTGCTTTTGTCTCTATCTCAGAGCCCACCAAAGTAGATGAGGCATTTCTGGAGCCTGAGTGGATTCAAGAAATGCAAGATGAATTACATCAGTTCAAGCTCAACAATTTCTAGGAACTTGTCAAGCGACCAGACCTACGCAAGCACAATATCATCGGCACCAAATGGATCTACCGTAATAAGGAAGATGAAAATGGCCTTGTGGTGAGGAATAAGGCATGTCTTGTAGCTCAAGGCTACACACAGGTTGAAGGAATCGATTTCGATGAAACTTTTGCACATGTTGCTAGACTCGAGGCTATTCGCATATTGCTTGCTTATGCTAACCATCATAATATCATCTTATATCAAATTGATGTGAAAAGTGCATTCCTCAATGGTAAGCTTGAGGAAGAATTATATGTTGCTCAACCCCCAGGTTTTGAAGATCCAAAGCATCCTGACAAAGTCTTCAGACTCAATAAGGCCCTCTATGGCCTCAAGCAGGCCGCTCGGGCGTGGTATGATACTTTAAAGGAATTCCTCATGAAGAAAGGCTGCAAATCCGATTCACTTGACCCAACTCTTTTCACCAAAACCTATGATGATGAATTATTCGTGTGCCAAATATATTTTGATGATGCTATCTTTGGCTGTACTGACCAATGTTACAGTGATGAATTTGCCTATATGATGAGTGAGGAATATCAAATGTCTATGATGGGATAATTGAAATTCTTCTTAGGTCTTCAAATTCGTCAACAGCGCAACGGCATCTTCATATCTCAGGAGAAATACCTCAAGGATGTGTTGAGGAAATTCGGCATGCAAGACTGCAAAGGTGTCAAAATCCCTATGCCCACAAATGGCCATCTATGCACTAATGAAAATGGTAATGACTTCGATCAAAAGGTATACCGCTCCATGATTTGCTCTTTATTGTATCTATGTGCATCTAGGCCAGATATTATGATTAGTGTCTTCATGTGTGCCCGATTTCAAGCTACACCGAAGGAATCACACCATAAGGCTGTGAAGCATATTCTTCGATATCTAGCTCACACTCCAACACTTGAATTATGGTATCCGATGGGCTCGGCTTTTGATCTCATTGGATATTCTGACTCTGAATATGCTGGTGATCGTGTGGATCGCAAGTCGACATCAGGCACATGCCATTTCCTTGGACGATCCTTGGTATGTTGGTCCTCGAAGAAGCAGAACTGCGTATCACTCTCTACTGCTGAAGCTGGCTACATTGCTGTTGGTTTGTGCTGTGCTCAATTGCTATGGATGAAGCAAACCCTCAAGGACTACGGCATCAATGTGAAGAATGTGCATCTCTAATGTGACAATGAGAGTGCCATCAAGATTGCTCACAACCCAGTTCAGCACTCGAAGACAAAGCACATCCAGATTCATCATCATTTTCTTCATGATCATGTGTTGAAGGGCGACATCTTTATCGAGCACGTGAAGACTGAAGAACAGCTAGCCGATATCTTCACAAAGCCCTTGGATGGGAAGAGATTTAGCAAGTTGCGGTGTGAGCTAAATACCTTAGAATCTTTGAATGTTCTTTGAAAAGAACACACATCATAACACTTATGCAAAACTAATGACTTAGATGTGCAACACACGAAGTAACATTTTTCTTCAATCAATGAAGACTAACCCTCTAAGTATGAATAAATTAATGAAGAATCTGATTCTCAGAGCCCTACAACAATTGTACGCGGCGTCTGAAATCATCATTCTTATATAGTGGGTCACACCACCAACAAAAGTTGAAAATCTTCTGTAGCGACCCGAACCGAATGGATCAAGCGCTCTGTGCTCAGGTGTCATCCCTGGATCAGTAATGCTGACACCACACAGTACATCGAAGGATTTATAGCAGAGTGGCAATCACACACTTATTACATCGTTGTCTCAAAGAGAACTTATTACAATAAATATGGCTTAAGGCCATCTAATAGTGATAACAGTGGAAGACTCGGAAGATAAATGGGTCCATCAACTCCAACGGCATCACTGAGTATAGAACCACGACCTAAAAGAACCTTACTCGTCGTCTGAAAAGTCTGCAACATGAAAGTTGCAGCCCGAAAACGGGTCAGCACATGGAATATGCTGGCAATGTAACACATAGAGAGTAATGGAATGAAACAACTATACTACATGCATATATGGCTGGTGGAAAGCTCTATGGTTACAGTTTTGCGTAAAGCCAGTTTTTCCCTACTGCAAAGGAATAAATTTATTTAACTATCATGGTAGTTGTTAAACATCGAGAATGGTTGATAGCATTCCGATCCCAATTAAGTGAACAATTAAAACCCAACAACATTAATTATAAGTAACGTGATGAGATTCACATGATATTCAAGTACTAGATACTCAAGTTGTCCATAACCGGGGACACGGCTAATCATGATTAGTTTGTACACTCTGCAGAGGTTTGCGCACTTTTCCCCACAAGACTCGATCGCCTCCATTTGGTTTCTCGCACTACATGGTGTTTGAGAAACGGATGACCGAGACACAGTCTTTCAGAAGCGCTAGCACCTTACATGTGGGTAGACCGGTACACCTACTTTCCCCTACATCTGCTAGTCTACCCATAAGAGTTCGCACGACTTAGTCAACTATGCCAAAGCCCATAATGGCTTGTGGCTACACACGGAAGTTACTAGCATGAATGATCTTATGATCCCTTTGAGCCTGGGTGGCGGTCCGAAATAAAACAGGCAAGTCCTGATAGACATCAGGTGCCTCAATCCACCCAGATGTGTGTTTAAGTTGCCACCATAGATAAACCATTAAAATTATCAACTCACATCTGTCATGGATATCACTCACCCAATCCACGTCTACTAGCATAGCATGGCATAAATAGCAAGCGTAGAAGTAACTCCCAAAGGTTTCATAATAATACAGGTAATAGGTACTACCTCATCTACTTCCCATCCTACAATTTAATTAGATCCTAATCATGCAATGTGAGAGGATTGATCTAATGCAATAAAACATGGGTTGCAGAAAAGGTATGATCAAAGTGTTACTTGCCTTGCTGATGATCCGCGAGACCTAGGGTTTCGAAGTAACAAGCGGCGCAATCCGGGTGATCTATCGTAGACAAACAACAAGCATACAATAAGTACTCATCTAATGCACAGGTAAAACTCGAACAAGAGAACGAACCAGAAAGTTCAATTTAAGAACTCCGGTTGCAAAGAAAGAAAGAACCGAACAAAGAAACGGAAAACAAACGGCGGAAGAAAACAACTCGGTTCTAGCAAGTTAAATCTAGGTCAAATTTTACCGGGGCAAAAACTTGTTTAAGTTGATTAGACGGAACGGCGGTTTCGAAATGAAACTCCAGGCGCTTGAATCACCTGATTCCGACAAACGAGCGGGAAGAAAGACTAGAACGAAGATCGGATCTGAGATCGCGATCGCGGAATAAATCCGACGAAAAGAAAGAGACGAACGGTTAAACAAACGGGCGTCGTTAACCGGGAAAAAAAATTGGTGATCACATTCGTTGAGACGAACGGTCCGAAAGAAGAACGAAAAACCGATCTAGGGTTTCGGAAGAAAACCGAAACAAAGCCGGAAGAAAACGGAAAAGAAACGGGACGGTTCTTTTAAGAAAAACTAAACCGAGGCGAGGGGTTGCACAGCTACCTCCGGCGAGGCTCCGGCGAGGGGCTCCGGCGGCGGTGGGATAAGGGCGGCAGCGGCGGCTAGGCGGCGGCGGCGGCAGCTAGGCGGCGGCGGGGCTAGCGCGCGGCTCGGGGCTGGAGGCGGCGGTGGCTGCGGCTTGGGGTGGAGGGGGGGTGTTGGGTATTTATATAGGATGGGGGGTGTTGCTTGGGGAGGGGGCAAGGGGCAAGGGCGGCGGCGGCTTGGAGTCCAAGCCGGACTCGGCTTGCGGCGGGGCTGGCGCGAGGCTGGGCCGGCCTTGGCCCAGGCGGCTGGGCCTGCGGCTTCTTTTTTTTTAAATGGTTACGCGCGCAGAAAAACAAAAGAAAAGAAAACTAAACAAACTCCGAAAATCTAAAGTAAATTTTCCCCGACTCCTAAAAATGAGTCGAACAAAATGAACTTTTCTCCGGGCCTAAAATGCAATTTTTGAAAACATGCATTTTTCCCTATCCAAATAAAAAGCAACAAAACTCCGGCAAAAACCAAAACTTGACTTATTCATTAAATCTTCATTTTTCCTAAATTTGGGAAAGTCATATTATTCCCTCTCTCATATTTTGATATTGGAAAAATAATTGAAGATGAAATAAATAAATCAAATGATCCTCTTTTCAAATTTGAGAAAACTCTCAAATATGAAAATAACGAAATCTCCAACTCTCTCCGAAGGTCCTTGAGTTGCGTGAAATTTCTGGGATCAACCAAAATGCAAGAAAATATGATATGCATGATGATCTAGTGTATAACATTCCAAATTGCAAATTTGGGATGTTACAAACCTACCCCCCCTTAAGATGAATATCGCCCTCGAGATTCGGGTTGGCTAGAAAATAGGTGAGGGTGGTCCTTGAGCAAATCTTCTTCTCTTTCCCAGGTGGCTTCATCCTCTGAGTGGTGGTTCCACTGAACTTTGCAAAACTTGGTAACCTTGCTGCGGGTAACTCTGCTGGTATAATCGAGAATCTTGACTGGCTTTTCCTCATACGTTAAGTCGTCTTTCAACTGAATCGCTTCGAGTGGCACGGTATCCCTTAGCGGTACCTCCGCCATCTCGGCATGACATTTCTTCAGCTGAGAAACATAGAATACATCATGAACTCCTGACAGTCCCTCTGGTAATTCCAACTTATAAGCGACTTCTCCCATACATTGCAAGATCTTATACGGTCCAACAAAACAGGGTGCTAATTTTCCCTTAACTCCAAAGCGCTTAACTCCTTGAAGTGGGGATACTCGAAGATAAACTCTGTCTCCGGTTTCGTAGACTATCTCCTTGCGTTTAGAATCTGCATAGCTCTTCTGCCTGGACTGGGCTACCTTGAGCCTATCGCGAATCAACTTAACTTTCCATTCAGACTCCTTAACCAAATTTGGTCCAAAGAATTGGCGGTCTCCAACTTCGTCCCATGATAACGGTGTCCTGCACCTCCTTCCGTATAAAGCTTCGAAAGGTGCCATCTTCAAACTGGTTTGGTAACTGTTGTTTTAAGAAAACTCCGCATACGGCAAGTTATCGTCCCAGCTAGACCATAATCTAGTGCACAAGCTCTCAGCATATCTTCCAAAATCTGATTGACTCTCTCGGTCTGTCCATCTGTTTGCGGATGAAAAGCTGTGCTGAACTCTAGTCTGGTTCCCAAAGTTTCATGCAACTGATTCCAAAACTTTGAGGTAAATTGGGTTCCTCTATCTGATACGATACTTCTCGGAACTCCATGAAAACAAATGATCCTAGTCATGTATATCTTTTCCAACTTAGCACTGGTGTAAGTGGTCTTAACTGGAATGAAATATGCTACCTTTGTCAAACGATCAACTACTACACATATCGAGTCATAGCCTGCTTTTGTCCTGGGTAGTCCTGTGATAAAATCCATGCCTATCTTATCCCACTTCCATTCGGGTATCGGCAATGGTTGTAACAATCCTGCTGGCTTCTGATGCTCTGCCTTTACTCTCTGACATACGTCACAAACTGCTACATATGCTGCAATATCCTTCTTCATTACGGTCCACCAAAATGTTTCCTTCAAATCCAAATACATCTTGGTATTCCCTGGGTGAATCGAATACGGTGAATCATGTGCCTCGTGCAAAATCAACTTCCTGATCTCCGGGTCATTGGGCACATAAACACGGTCTTCAAACCATAGGGTATCGTGCTCATCCTCACGAAATCCCTTTGCTTTTCCTTTGCTCAATTTCTCTTTCATAGCAGCAATCTCCTTGTCAAATTTATGAGCTTCTCTGATCTTATCCATCAATGTTGACTGAATCTCCAATGCTGCTACATAGCCTCTCGGAACTATTTCCAAACATAGCTCACGAAGGTTTTCTGCTAACTCCTTTGGTACTTCTCCCGTCACTAGGGTGTTGACATGGCTCTTACGGCTCAATGCGTCAGCTACCACATTAGCTTTTCCGGGGTGGTAATGCAATCTCATTTCATAATCCTTGATGAGCTCCAACCATCTCCTTTGTCTGAGGTTCAACTCCTTCTGCGTGAAAATGTACTTCAAACTCTTGTGATCCGTGTACACCTCACAATGATTTCCAATGAGGAAATGTCTCCACGTTTTCAATGCATGCACTACGGCTGCTAACTCCAAATCATGCGTGGCATAATTCAACTCATGAGGCTTCAGTTGCCGTGAAGCATACGAAACAACTCTTCCTTCCTGCATAAGCACTGCTCCAAGTCCTCGACGTGAAGCGTCGCAATATACCTCATAATCCTTGGTCTGATCTGGCAAAATCAATACTGGTGAGGTAACCAAGCGTTTCTTCAATTCCTGGAAACTAGCCTCACACTCCTCAGTCCAATTGAACTTAGTATCCTTCTTCAACAATTCAGTCATAGGCTTTGCAATCTTTGAAAAGTTCTCAATGAATCTCCGGTAGTATCCTGCGAGTCCAAGAAAACTCCGGATCTCTCCAACTGTTGTTGGTGATTCCCATTCGGTTACGGTCTCAACCTTTGTGGGGTCAACTGCTATACCTTCTCCGGATATAACATGTCCAAGAAATCCAACTTCCTTTAACCAAAACTCACATTTGCTGAACTTGGCATATAACTGATGTTCCCTTAGTTTCTCCAAAACCAAACGCAAATGTTCCTTATGCTCTTCTTCATTCTTTGAATAAACCAGGATGTCATCAATGAACACTACGACGAACTTATCCAAAAACTCCATAAATACTTTGTTCATCAGGTTCATAAAATAGGCAGGTGCGTTAGTCAATCCAAATGACATAACGGTATACTCATACAGTCCATATCTTGTGGTGAATGTTGTCTTAGGTATGTCCTGCTCTCGAATCTTCAATTGATGGTACCCTGATCGCAAATCGATCTTGGAAAACACTTTAGCTCCTTGCAACCGATCAAACAGATCATTAATCATTGGCAGTGGGTACTTATTCTTGATGGTTACTTCATTCAATCCTCGATAATCTACAACCATCCTTAATGATCCATCCTTCTTTTCCACTAGAAGTACGGGTGATCCCCAAGGCGAAGAACTTGGGCGAATGTAACCTTTATCCAATAACTCCTTAATCTGATTCTTAATTTCCACCAAATCCTTTGCTGGCATCCGGTACGGTTGCTTCGATATTGGGCCTGTACCTGGCAATAACTCAATCAAAAACTCAATGTCTCTATCCGGTGGCATGCCTGGTAATTCCTCAGGAAATACATCAGGAAAATCCTTCACCACTGGTACTTCCTCTTGCACAACTCCTGTTAAGCAGTTCACTTGTGTCCTATTTGGCACATGCCGGGATACATACTTGATCCTTCTTCCTTCTGGTGTGGTAAGCAAAATTGTCTTACTAGCACAATCGATGTTTCCTCCATACATCGACAGCCAATCCATACCAAGAATCACATCCAGACTTTGGGATTCCAATATAATTAAATCCGTTGGGAAAACATGCCTTCCTATACTTAATGGTACTTGGAAACATCCTTGTCTGGCCATGTACTCTGCTCCTGGCGAGCTTACTAGCATAGGCGTTTTAAGAATCCTAGTGGGCAGGCTATACTTTTCCACAAATCCCCTTGATATGTATGAATGCGATGCACCAGTATCAAAAAGAACGAGTGCGGTAAATGACTTAACCAAAAACTTACGATTACTGCATCAGGCTGATCTTCAACCTCCTCCACATTAACGTGGTTCACCTGTCCTCTATTGAAAGGGTTCGGCTTCTTCCCAGAGCTTCCATTGCCATTTCCGTTCTGGCCTTCGGGACATTCATTGGCATAATGTCCGGTCTTGGAACACTTGAAACAGGTGACTTGACTCAGATCTCTCTTCGTTGGGGTCGATGGGGTGGTACGGTTCTGGCCGTTGCTTCCTCCATTCCCATTACCATTCTTGTGGCCATTATGGATGTGTGAACTACCTCCTCCATGGGTATGCTGAAATTGAAATCCCGGTTTAGGGGTAAAACGGGGCTTCTGCTGGGCTCCAGAGTTATACTTCCCCTGTCCATACTTCCTCTTACGGTTCTCAATCTGCTGTTGCTTTCCTTCAATCATGATGGCACGATCTACCAACTCCTGGTAGTTGTTGAAACTTGCTACCATCAATTTCATGCTTAGTTCATCATTCAGTCCTTCCAGAAACTTCTCCTGCATAGCTGCATCTGTAGCAACGTCATCTGGGGCATAACGTGCTAACTTGCTGAAATCGTCAACGTACTGGCCAACTGTCCTTCCTCCTTGGCGTAAGTTGCGAAACTCACGCTTCTTCAGGGCCATAGCTCCTGCTGAAACATGGGCAGTGCGGAAAGCTTGCTGAAACTGATCCCATGTGACAGTGTCAACTGGGTAAGTGGCTGTGAAATTCTCCCACCATGCTGCCGCGGGTCCGTCAAGCTGGTGAGCGGCAAACTTCACTTTCTCACCATCCGTGCATCCTGCAGTGGTCAACTCCCTTCCTATCTTGCGGAGCCAATTGTCTGCTACTATCGGCTCGGTGCTACTGGAAAATACCGGCGGATTCAGCCTAAGGAAACGGGCTAAGTGGTCAACAGGTGGTGGTGGTGGGTTGTTGTTGTTGTTGTTGTTGTTCTGCTGATTCTGGACTAACATCTGCATCAATTGATTCTGCTGCTGGATCAACTGAGTGAGCTCCGGTGGGAACCATTGTCACGTCTCGGAGGCATCTGAGGGTTTTAGAAAAGATGAGATATAAGAATAGAGTGAGGTCTAAAGGGAAAACACTACCCCAATGCACATGAGCAAATGCACACAAAATCACTTCATTCAATCAAACAAGGGCTTACAATCGGTCTAAAACTATCGCAAAAGTGCTCGACTATAATGTTTACAGGGGGGAATACTACTACTATCTGGTGGTCATCTAGAAATTTGAACCGGTGGAAGACTCCATGATATCTGCTCCAGCTTCGTCTTCAAAGTCGGGTTCACTTGGATCCGAATCGGTGTCGTCGATGATGATGTAGTTGTCCGGACATGCGACGTACTCGTCCTCCTCCTTGGATGCTAACTTCCTCTTGAGGTCTTCAATCTCCTGCTTAAGATCGCCATTGTGTCTTACTAGAGCTACGATCTCGTCCATGTAGTCCTTGCGTGTAGACTTCAGTTCTCCTTCTAGCTCGATGATTCTTGCCTTTGCATTCTTCAACTCTATCATATCATTGCACATCTAGTTCTCGTGGTGTCGAATGTGCTGGTTTAACTCCTGGATGAAAGATGCAATGGATCTATCCTTCTTGGAGCTGACTAACTCCCATTGTTCATCTCGGCGTCCGCAAATCTGGTAGATAGTGTCCTTGAGGTCTTCTTGATAAACTTCTCCAATGCGTCCTATGGTGATATGAGCTGCCATGCTCCTTCCCAGACTCCAGGTTGGTGCATTGAAAACACTATCTATAGGCTTCGTGATTGGCGCGAATGTCCTTCCCGGAACGTGAGCTTGAATCTTCCAGCGCTCCTCTTCAGGCAGAGTGGCGTTGAGGGTTCCCGTGAAGCTTGGTAATCCAATGTTCAGGTACTTGGTGACTTCCTTCAGGTGAAATCCAAATGGTGTGCCTTCATCCGGTTGAGCATACTTAATCTTCGCGTTCGTCATCCTAATAGAGTAGAAAATATGAGGAGTTAGAAAATGAGAAGAGAATGGTGTTCTATGGCTTTAACCTAGTGGTTGTGTCCTACAGTCAGCGTGTGCTCTGATACCATCTCTGTAGCGACCCGACCCGAATGGATCAAGCGCTCTGTGCTCAGGTGTCATCCCTGGATCAGTAATGCTGACACCACACAGTACATCGAAGGATTTATAGCAGAGTGGAAATCACACACTTATTACATCGTTGTCTCAAAGAGAACTTATTACAATAAATATGGCTTAAGGCCATCTAATAGGGAAGACTCGGAAGATAAATGGGTCCATCAACTCCAACGGCATCACTGAGTATAGAACCACGACCTAAAAGCACCTTACTCGTCGTCTGAAAAGTCTGCAACATGAAAGTTGCAGCCCGAAAACGGGTCAGCACATGGAATATGCTGGCAATGTAACACATAGAGAGTAATGGAATGAAACAGCTATACTACATGCATATATGGCTGGTGGAAAGCTCTATGGTTACAGTTTTGCGTAAAGCCAGTTTTTCCCTACTGCAAAGGAATAAATTTATTTAACTATCATGGTAGTTGTTAAACATCGAGAATGGTTGACAGCATTCCGATCCCAATTAAGTGAACAATTAAAACCCAACAACATTAATTATAAGTAACGTGATGAGATTCACATGATATTCAAGTACTAGATACTCAAGTTGTCCATAACCGGGGACACGGCTAATCATGATTAGTTTGTACACTCTGCAGAGGTTTGCGCACTTTTCCCCACAAGACTCGATCGCCTCCGTTTGGTTTCTCGCACTACATGGTGTTTGAGAAACGGATGACCGAGACACAGTCTTTCAGAAGCGCTAGCACCTTACATGTGGGTAGACCGGTACACCTACTTTCCCCTACATCTGCTAGTCTACCCGTAAGAGTTCGCACGACTTAGTCAACTATGCCAGAGCCCATAATGGCTTGTGGCTGCACACGGAAGTTACTAGCATGAATGATCTTATGATCCCTTTGAGCCTGGGTGGCGGTCCGAAATAAAACAGGCAAGTCCTGATAGACATCAGGTGCCTCAATCCACCCAGATGTGTGTTTAAGTTGCCACCATAGATAAACCATTAAAATTATCAACTCACATCTGTCATGGATATCACTCACCCAATCCACGTCTACTAGCATAGCATGGCATAAATAGCAAGCGTAGAAGTAACTCCCAAAGGTTTCATAATAATACAGGTAATAGGTACTACCTCATCTACTTCCCATCCCACAATTTAATTAGATCCTAATCATGCAATGTGAGAGGATTGATGTAATGCAATAAAACATGGGTTGTAGAAAAGGTATGATCAAAGTGTTACTTGCCTTGCTGATGATCCACGAGACCTAGGGTTTCGAAGTAACAAGCGGCGCAATCCGGGTGATCTATCGCAGAAAAACAACAAGCATACAATAAGTACTCATCTAATGCACAGGTAAAACTCGAACAAGAGAACGAACCAGAAAGTTCAATTTAAGAACTCCGGTTGCAAAGAAAGAAAGAACCGAACAAAGAAACGGAAAACAAACGGCGGAAGAAAACAACTCGGTTCTAGCAAGTTAAATCTAGGTCAAATTTTACCGGGGCAAAAACTTGTTTAAGTTGATTAGACGGAACGGCGGTTTCGAAACGAAACTCCAGGCGCTTGAATCACCTGATTCCGACAAACGAGCGGGAAGAAAGACTAGAACGAAGATCAGATCTGTGATCGCGATCGCGGAATAAATCCGACGAAAAGAAAGAGACGAACGGTTAAACGAACGGGCGTCGTTAACCGGGAAAAAAAATTGGTGATCACGTTCGTTGAGACGAACGGTCCGAAAGAAGAACGAAAACCGATCTAGGGTTTTTCGGAAAAAGACCGAAACAAAAACCGGAAAAGAAAACGGAAAAGAAATGGAATGGTTCTTTTAAGAAAAATCGAACTGAGGCGAGGGGTTGCATGGCTACCTCCGCGAGGCTCCGGAGAGGGGCTCCGGCGGCGGCGGGACAAGGGCGGTGGCGGTGGCTAGGCGGCGGCGGCAGCTAGGCGGCGGTGGCACTAGGGCGGCGGGGCTGGCGCGCGGCTCGGGGCTGGAGGCAGCGGTGGCTGCGGCTTGGGGTGGAGGGGGGGTGTTGGGTATTTATATAGGAGGGGGGTGTTGCTTGGGGAGGGGGCAAGGGGCAAGGGCGGCGGCGGCTTGGAGTCCAAGCCGGACTCGGCTTGCGGCGGGGCTGGCGCGAGGCTGGGCCGGCCTTGGCCCAGGCGGCTGGGCCTGCGGCTTTTTTTTTAAATGGTTACGCGCGCAGAAAAACAAAAGAAAAGAAAACTAAACAAACTCCGAAAATCTAAAGTAAATTTTCCCTGACTCCTAAAAATGAGTCGAACAAAATGAACTTTTCTCCGGGCCTAAAATGCAATTTTTGAAAACACGCATTTTTCCCTATCCAAATAAAAAGCAACAAAACTCCGGCAAAAACCAAAACTTGACTTATTCATTAAACATTTTTCCTAAATTTGGGAAAGTCATATTATTCCCACTCTCATATTTTGATATTGGAAAAATAATTGAAGATGAAATAAATAAATCAAATGATCCTCTTTTCAAATTTGAGAAAACTCTCAAATATGAAAATAACGAAATCTCCAACTCTCTCCGAAGGTCCTTGAGTTGCGTGAAATTTCTGGGATCAACCAAAATGCAAGAAAGTATGATATGCATGATGATCTAGTGTATAACATTCCAAATTGCAAATTTGGGATGTTACATCTTCAATTTGAGTTTTTCTTCAGTTCTTCAAATTCCTCAATTGTTCAAATTCTTCAAGTTTGCTAAGTCTTCAATCTTTCCGTCGTTGTTCTTCATTGACTACATTTATATTTGAGTTTTCAGTCCTCTACAACATCCACTTATTGCTATTTCTTCAAGTTGACTTTTCTGCTAAATGAATGTGATCGGACCCGTCCCCCTCTATGCTAAAATCAACCCAGTCTGTTCACAAATTCTTCATGTGCATTCTATTTGAAACCCGTTCAAAATCTTCACTGTGTCCTTGTCAACTAAAGAATTTGCGAACGAAACATTACAATTTTGTTATCTGAATTTTCGGTTTTTGCCGCTCAAACCGTTCCACATTCCACGATAATATTTATCTATTCACCCATGATCTTACACGCTCACCACCTCTCTGTACGTGGGTGACACATGTCGCTAGGATGAGAAGGGTCGGGGGCACGTTCGTCCATTTTCCTCGGACGAGCAGTTTTCACCTCGGCTATAAATACTCCTCACCCTCCTCAGACCGCATTTACCCTGCTCGACCTCACTCCCCTCGCTCGAGCTCTCTAACCTAGCGCCACCTCTACTTCCATCATCGCCGGTGAGGAAGAGCTTCACTGTCTCGACCTCGTCGCCGTCGTACTCGCGCCGACCATGGAAATCTTCACTCCGCTACCGTTGTAGATGTCTTCCTCTGCCAAGTTAGGGTGTGGAAGATCTGAACAGACGAACTTCCAATCTACAATTCCCAGTTCGCCGTGTTCTTCATCAAGGGTAAATAAAATCTATTTTTACTACCCTTGTTGATTCTGATGATTTCCACACATTAAACACCTCACACAAGCCTCTGTTCTTGATCTTTTTCTCTAAGCAATGTTTTTCTTCAAGATTCCTCAATTGTGTGGATTTTCCAATCTATACAACTCTGGAACCTAAGTCAAAGAACGCTTAGTGAAATTCCTCAAGACACCTCTGGTCAAATTCTTCAAACTTGTCCATTTTGCAAAACTTCTGAGAACACATATGACCTCTCCAAATTCTTTGCACCTATACTCTGTTCATAGGTACACATGTCCGCTGCTGAATCTCTAGGTTCTCATCAACTTAACTCATTTGCAGCGTTCCTTGAAGACAAATTGCATACCTCTTCAGAGAATTCCATTGTTCAAAATCCACATCTGAAGAAAATGGTTGATGGAAAGAGACCTCAGAAGGGAGGCAAGAAACTGGAAATGAATACTACTTTCGAAATGCCTGATGACATCTATGCAGGGTATTGCACTCCTGATGAAGCAATTCATGGAAAGGGGACAAAGAATGAGCGCAAGGTGCGCATACAGAGGATAGAGAGAAGATGGGCATGGGAATGGAGGGAGTGCAGATATATATGTCACTCCTAAGTACATGAAGAAATTCGCAGTATACCCTCCTTGCCCAAGACCTCCACTGGCACCTGGTCAAGAAGCTGATCCCACTAGCCTCAAGAGCCATGAGGACTATCCTGATGAATGGGCCAAGCGACAAGCTAAACTGGCCAAAATAGAGAAACAAGCAGTGAGGAAATTCAACGAAGATTCTGCTAATGCCGCTGCTGAGGCCTCTGCTAGCAAGCCTAAGAAGGCTATGTCCAAGAAGCCTTGAAAGCACAAGTGCTCCCTGGGTGATTTTGGTAATTAATGTCAACATATCTCTTGTTGGACTAATACTTTTATCTAGTATATATCAGATTTGTCCAACAGTGGAGGGGCATAGACAAGAGGATGTGGAACCCCTTCAAAATGCTAAGGACACAATTGGCTCAAGCTCAAGACTCTACTTTTTCATTTTAGTGATCCAAGATCACATTGAGTCCATAGGAAAAGCCAATACTATTAAAAGGGGATGAGGTGTTGCTTAATGGCTTGCTTGCTCAAAATGCTTAGTGATATGCTCCAAAGCCCTCAACCAATTTCTCAATTCCACATATGTCCCAAACCAAAAGTCAAACTTGGCCCCACCGATTTGATCTATCCGGCGTCACTGAGTTCTCTTGACATAGCCACTACCAGAAACCCTAGTCAGTTCGGTCTCACCGATGGGATCTCGGTCCCACCAAGATGGGCTTGCAAACTCTCTGTTACCAGTTGCAATTATTTCGGTCCCACCGAGATAAGCAATCGGTCCCATCGAGTTTTCCTGACCAACTCTCTATTTAGCTTATTACCAAAATCGGTCCCACCGAGTTTGAGTAATCGGTCAAACCGAGTTGAGGTTTTACCCCTAACCTTAGCACATTGGTCCCACCGAGTTGATCATATCGGTCCCACCGGAAACTCTGACGTTCACATTTTGAACCATATCGGTCTGATCGAGTTTCTCAATTCAGTCCCACCGAGTTTGGTGAATTGTGTGTAACGGCTAGATTTTGTGTGGAGGCTATATATACCCCTCCACCCACTCCTCATTCGTGGAGAGAGCCATCAGAACATGCCTACACTTCGAGCATTCATTTTTTGAGAGAGAACCACCTACTCATGTGTTGAGACCAAGATATTCCAATCCAACCACAAGAATCTTGATCTCTAGCCTTCCCCAAGTTGCTTTCCACTCAAATCATATTTCCACCAAATCCAAATATGTGAGAGAGAGTTGAGTGTTGGGGAGACTATCATTTGAAGCACAAGAGCAAGGAGTTCATCATCAACACGCCATCTATTACCTTTTGGAGAGTGGTGTCTCCTAGATTGGTTAGGTGTCACTTGGGAGCCTCCGTCAAGATTGTGGACTTGAACCAATGAGTTTGTACCGACAAGGAGATCGCCTACTTCATGAAGATCTACCCTAGTGAGGCAAGTCCTTCGTGGGCGATGGCCATGATGGGATAGACAAGGTTGCTTCTTCGTGGAACCTTCATGGGTGGAGCCCTCCTTGGACTCGCGCAGCCATTACCCTTCGTGGGTTGAAGTCTCCATCAACGTGGATGTACGATAGCACCACCTATCGGAACCACGACAAAAATCTTCGTGTCTCCAATTGCGTTTGCACACTCCAATCCCATCTCTTTACTTTCTTGCAACTTGCATGCTTTAATTTCCGCTGCTCATATACTCTTGACATGCTTGCTTGAAATGTATTGTGAATGTTTAAACTTGTGCTAAAACTCCACCTTAACTTGAAGAAATTAAAAATTGCTACTTTTCCTCGTTGAGGGTCTAATCACCCCCCTCTAGACACCTCTTCTCGATCCTTTCAAGCCTGCACACAAGCCCATCTCCTCAGCAATGCCCTCACGGCCAAGTGCGTCAATGCCCTCACGGCATATTCCTCAAGCTGCTCCAGTTCCTCCAGTTGCAAAACCTTCAGCTCCTCCTACAAAGTCCTCAGCACCTGTGCATCTTGCCTCATGCCAAAGAACCACTTGCATCTCAATTGCGTCAGGAGCATCTGCAAGTTCTTCAGCTCCTCCTCAGTCCTCAACAGGCCCCACTTTACTAAAGACCAAGGCCATTGCTGGACGAGGCACTAGACCAAGTCCTCACAAGAAGCAGGTTGCCTTCCACGTATCGTCAAGTGAAGACGAAGCTGATGATGATGAACTTGCTGATATCATCAGAGACAGACAACAACGGGCTGCTAGAGCCAAAGGCACCAATGTACCTCTTCTACTAGATCCCAAATTGATCCTAAACTTCATTGATCTCTGGCACAAGGATCCAAACACTCCTATGCCTGACTTCAATCTCACACCTGGCCAAAGTCACATGTTGACAGCCTTTATAGGCGAAGAAAAAATGGAAATTTGAAAAGGCCAGGCAACTTAAGGAAGCTCAGTACAAGAAGGAGCGTTTCCTGAAGAAGAATGTTGTCAAAATTATAACTGATGAACTTGTGGCCATGCAAGCTAAGATCAAAACACTCAGTGATGAATTTGACGCCTACCATGTAGATTGGCTGGGAACCAAGGTTAGATTCGTCAAAATGGCAGAAAGATTCACCTCAAACATTGCAGCCCCAACGCAACGTGAATCTCCTCAGGCTGAAGCTTCTGTACAACCCACTGAAGAACATGCAAGCATAGCTGATGACAATCAGACTGTTGATGATTCTGAAAGCACCAGGGCTGATGAAGATATTCCAGCCACTGATGAAATTGCCAGGGCAACCTCTAGTGTTGTGCCTGAAGAACAATCCAGGCCAGTTAAAGCATCTGCTGCTGCGCCTGAAGACACCGACAATGCCAGGGCAACTGCATTAGTTGCGCCTGAAGAAACGACACCAATTTCCTCTGCTCCTCATGCACAAACGACAAGTTCTATCCTTCCTTCTGCATCAGAAGTAAAGAAAACCAAAGCTGCGGAGCGAGGAGCTGAGAAGAAAAGGAAAGTATCTGCTTCCTCAGAGTCTTCAGCTCCAAAGAAAGTGAAGAATTTGACAAGCTCGTGTGAAAATCCTATAGATGTTGTTCCTATATCAAGCATGCCATCAAAGGAGATTGTACCCTTTTGTGAGGACTATGAGATTCCAAGTGAATCTGATGAAGAAGATCTTTCTACTGCTACGTCAGAGCAGATTGATGAAGAAATTGAAGTGGATACCATCACTTCAACTCCATTGGTATCCTCGCCCATGCCTCAGTTCACTGCTGAAGAGGTCAGCGTTGAAGAAATTGATGAAGAAGATGAACACGTGGATATTGGCTGCTCAACTCCTATTCTAAATTATGACTACTAGGAAAGGCATCACCCCAATTCACCATTGTTCACACCTCTGCAACAGATTCCTCAGTCTCCGGTCCAAACTGAAGAAATTCACACGGGCTCTGAAGAACATCAAGCTTCTCTTCTCACCATTCCCGAAGAAGTTCTAGCCACTAGTGCTGATGTAAATGTTGCTGAAGAAATAGAGACCCGGGCTGCTGCTGATGAAATGGAGACCCAGCAAGTCAGATGAACTTATATTCTTCACTACTATTTGATAAGAACAAGATCTTTGACAATGAGCACATTCCTCATGTGGATATGGAGTCATTGCCATGCTTCTACCCAGTCCTTAGTGTTCTTCATGACGCTGGGCTGCTCAACTTCTACACCAACATCTGTGACTGGAATGAAGAGCTTATTCTTCAGTTCTATGCCACACTGCACATCACTGGCAACGTCGAAGATGTGAATTCATGGGTGTTGGACTAGATGACTGAAAACACTACAAAGCACCGGCCTCTGAATTACTTCATGACATTCCAGTCAGTCCTCCTCCTGAAGGTGCAAGGCTCATCTATGCTGATCCTGAACTACATGATCATCTAATGCAAGTGTTGATGAAGCCTTTAAAGCCAGGCCAAGCTCCTAGGACCAAATTCCTCGTCAAGGAACTGCTCTATGTGCCAAGGACAATGTACAGGATATTGACCAAGACCCTTAGTCCAATCAAGGGCCACAACTCTGATGAAGAAGAAGTTGTTGGCATCATGAAGAATCTGCTTTTCAACATTATACATGGTGTGCCTATCAACTACCATGATTTCTTCATGAGGACTTTGGCCAATGTCGCTCTTTCACCGTTTGAATTGAAGCCTTATGCTCCCTGGATCATGAGATCCATTAGATCAAGGTCTTCAATGAACTACAAGGCTGACACTCTCAATCATGGCAGCTACTTGCCCCTAATTGAAGTCCTCAAATGGACTATTTCCTCAGCTGATGAGAAGGGAAAAGTTGCTGTAATTGATGAAGGTACTCATCCATTGGATGGACAGTTTTGCAAAGTTGCATCCTACTCCACCAATGATGACTCTGCCACTCATGGCACTGCTGCAAATGCTTCAAAGCAAAATCCTCAAGCCATTACTCCAAGGGTGATGACTGATCGTGAGCTTCTCCAAAGGTCAATCGCAACCACAAGTGGGTCAAGCGTCAGTTTGGTGCTATTCTTCAGAACATGACAGTCACCCAAAATACTGTGAAGAAGAACCATTACTATATGCATGAAGTATTTGATCGCACATGGGTTGTACTGTCTCATCTCTACGGTGAAGAAGATCTCGAGCAGATGGGCTTCAAGCAGGACTTTGACTGGTCTCAGCCACCTTCGAAGAAATTCAAGAAGGTCAAAGTTCCTCACTTGGTGGCTAGCTCCTATTCTTCATCGCGCGAGACTGATGAACATGAAGACTTGGACGACACTGCGGCAGGCCCTACATGAACGGATGACCCCAACAACGATGGCGCTCCTCCATCGACATCATGATGATATTCTTCAGGGGTGTTAGTCCTCATTTTTCGTCCCTTTTGGTCATTCGATGACAAAGGGGGAGAAATTTGAGTTAGTCTTCAAGCGGGTCTATATATATGGGTGTTTTTTTGCTAAGTTACAACTCTTGTTCTTCTGAAGTATTTGTTGGATCGATTTGTAAACTTAACTCTGATGGTGGTCTGATACTTTTGTTATGTTCTTCTGCATGCTATTTCCTCATATATGTTAATGCACGCATGCTGAATTTTATCAGACACCATATTTCATCATGCATTTCAAATTCTTCATATCTTATGTTAAATGCATCTATGAATTACAAGATATAGGGGGAGATCTCCATGATTCTACTCCACAATGTGCATTGCTATTCAAAGCAAATTCCTCACATATGCACATCTTGAGGGGGAGTTCTTCTATATCTTGCAATTAAATTCCTCAATATCAGTATTTACACTTCATATGTTTATCCCCGTGGAACACTTAACCTATATTGTCATCAATCACCAAAAAGGGGGAGATTGTAAGTGCATCTAGTGCCCCTTAGTGATTTTGGTGTATTGAAGACTTATAGGTTAAGGGACTAATGCGTTTGTGAGTGTACACAGGTCTATAAGTCTATGAGGAGTTTGATATCTACAAAGAAAGTCGACCCCTAAAAATGAATGTCTTCAACTGAAGACTTTGGCTTTCTGAAGACTTTGAAAGTGAAGAAATTGGTGTGACTGTGAAGACTTAATATTCATGCAACGAATATGAAGCGTGAAGACTTTTGTTTTCATAGTTTCGTTTCCTCTTTCTTGAGTCATAGGAAACACCGTACTACTAAAGGGGGTCGAGGTAAAACTAAGGAAAAGTTTCCAAGTGATGCTCATCTCAAAATCTTACACCTACCAATCCCTTCGAGTGAAGCCATTGGAAATCTCATATAGATCAGTCAATTTCTTCAGTGACGGAGACGAAGATCTTCTGGTCTCCGAGGAATTTGTTTTGACTGAGGAGTTAGGAATTCGCCAGTGCAGATTGCCTACAAGTGAGGAACATGATAGCCCTGAGGAATTTGATAGATCAAATATCCGACCTTTGCTGTGCTACGCGATAGCTGTCTCAAAATATCTACCCACCTAACGGTCATATCATTTAAGGGCATTTATGTCTTATCATGTCGGATACTCCCTAGGCTATAAATAGCCGCTCCCTACAATCACTAGCTGGTTGGCTGCTCCAAGAGAAACTGACCCTTGTCATTGAGAGCATCCCATTCTCCGAGGAATTTGAGCGAAAATCATCAAGTGAGGAAAACCCAAACACCTACAAACCCAAAGTGACTGAGCATCATTGAAGAGATTGTTCATGTGTGGAACCAATGCTTGTTACCTTTGAGGCTGTGCATCCTCCAGACGGTTAGGCGTCATGGTCTAGAGCATCCAAGAGGAAATTGTGGATCGCCGAGTGACCGACTTTGTGAAGTTTTGGAAGTCACATGAAGACTTACCACGAGGGTTGGGCGAGGTCTGTGTGACCTTAGCCCAAGGATAATACGGTGAGGACTGTGTGTCTGGGACTGTGTGTCCTTAGGTTTAAATACCAAATCATTGTCTTCGCCGAGCTAACTAGTTCTATTTCCTCAACCCTTCCATTTCCTCATTACTGTGTTGTTGTACTTGATCATTACTGTTTGAAGACATTGACTAAAGACTTTCTCAATTTCCTCAATATTTCTTCAGTCAGTTTGTCTTCAGCCTGCTTATCGTGTGTTTAGGCTACTTGTACTCTGTGCTTGTTTTCATTTCATCATAATGACTGTGCTGCTGCTCTATTATGCTTGCGTCTGAGTACTGATTCCGCTACTAAGTAGTTCATTGCTTAGGAATTTCCTCACCCTGAAATTCCTCTGAGACGAATTTGTAAAAATCGCCTATTCACCCCCACCCCCTCGAGTCGATATAACGCACTTTCAAATAATAAACCTTTATCATGAATACGGAAACATAAAATAAAAACTTTATTATTGCCTCTAGGGCATATTTCCTTCAGTTGTATCACGATCTATACAACTAGAACTGGATGTTGAGGCATGAAATGGATATGATGGCTCCAGGATTGCTTTCTCGCAGGGAGTCCAGGAAGGATCTCTTGGCGTGGATGCTACAACATACTTATTACTTATGCAATGTTACTCTACTCTCTTCTACTGCTACAAGATGGTGATTTCAAGAAGATGCTAGTCTTGGATAGGCTAGGTCTTTCCTTCTATTCTTGCATTCTACAATATAGTCCACAAATATAGCCCCTTCCCTTTGGTACCGATGCATACTTAGTTTAGATCTGATGTAAGTCTTACGAGTACTTCAGATGAGTGCTACGTGTGATCCACGTTGCTAAATTCTCCGAAGGGGAGGGGATGATGCAGCACAATAGCTCTAAGTATTTCCCTTAGTTATGAAATCAAGGTTATCAATCCAATAGAAGAATCAAGCAACACTATATAAACAACACCTACACACAACAACAAAAACTCGCAACCCAACGCGTAGAGGGGTTGTCAATCCCTCCAAGGTAAGATAAATAGATAGATTGATAGATGCAAATGAAATAAAGACAAATAAAATGCAGCAAAGTGTTTTTGGATTTTTGGCAAAACAAATCTGAAAATATATGATAGGAAAATAGACCTGGGGGCCATAGATTTCACTAGTGGCTTCTAAGAGAAAATAATTATGATGATATCCAAGACATTGATCATGTATATAGGCATGACGTCCAAGATTAGTAGACCGACTCCTGCGTGCATCTACTACTATTACTCCACACATCGACCGCTATCCAGTATGCATCTAGTGTATTAAGTTCATGGAGAAACGAAGTAATCCTTTAAGAATGATGACATGATGTAGGCAAGATATATTCATGTAGGAATAAACCCCATCTTGTTATCCTTAATAGCAATGATACATGCGTGTCATGTCTCCTTCTGTCACTGAGATTGAGCACCGCAAGATCGAACCCATTACAAAGCACATCTTCCCATTGCAAGATAAATCAATCAAGTTGGCCAAACAAAACCGAAATATCAAAGAAGAAATATGAGGCTATAATAATCATGTATGGATAGATCTGATCATAAACTCACAATTCATCGGATCCCAACAAATACACCGCAAAAAAGAGTTACATCAAATAGATCTCCAAGAACATCAAGGAGAACATTGTATTGAAGAACAAAAAGAGAGAAGAAGCCATCTACGTACTAACTACGGACCCATAGGTCTGCGGTAAACTACTCACGCATAATCGGAGGAGCACCAATGAGGATGATGAACCCCTCTGTGATCGTGTTCCTCTCCGATGGAGTGACGAAAAAGGCTTAGATTGGATCTCGTGGTTCTGGAACTTGCGGCAGCTGAAGCAATTTTTCGTCAACTCCCCTAGGTTTTCTGGAATATTGTGGTATTTATAGAGCTGGAGGTTGATGGAGAAGGGCACCATGGGCCCCACAAGGCACCAGGGTGCGCCTGGGTCTCCTGGCATGCCCTGGTGTCTTGTGGGCCCCACGGGCCTCCTCTGGTACACCTCCTGGGCTTTCCGGGTCTCTTCTGGGCAGAAAAAAATCTCCAAAAAGTTTTGTTGCATTTGGATTCCGTTTGGTATTGATATTCTGCAAATTAAAAAACAAGCAAAAAATAGCAACTGGCACTAGGCACTATGTCAATAGGTTAGTCCCAAAAAATGATATAAAGTTGCTAGAAAATGTATGTAAAACATCCAAGATTGATAATATAACAACATGGAACAATAAAAAATTATAGATACGTTGGAGACGTATCACTTCCCCAAACTCCATTGTTGCTCAAATCTCCATTTTTGCCTGATCTCTCTCTCCGTAGCCAACCAATCTTGTTGATTTGCTAGGGTTTGGTTGAGAGCGCCCCAATCTACACTTCCACCAAGAGATATTCGATTGCCCCCACTAATCCCATGTGGATCTTGTTACTCTTGGGTGTTTGAGCACCCTCAGTGCAAGAGGTCACTCTGAGCCACAATCCATTGTGGTGAATCTTCATGGCGGTGTTGGGAGCCTCCAATTAAGTTGTGGAGATTGCACCAACCTTATTTGTAAAGGTTCGGCTGCCACCTTCAAGGGCACCACTAGTGGAATCACGACATCTTGCATTGTGCGAGGGCATGAGGAGAATACGGTGGCCCTAGTGGGTTCTTGGGGAGCATTGTGCCTCCACACCGCTCCAACGAAGACGTACTTCCCCCTCAAGGGAAGGAACATCGATAACACAACCTCGTCTTCACCGGCTCCACTTGTGGTTGTCTCTTACCTTTACTTTGTGCAAATTTGCATTGTGTTGTATCCCTTGCTTCCTTGTGTGGTTGTTGTTGTTAGCATCATATAGGTTGTGTACCTAGTTCCATATCTAGACGACATATTTGTTGATAAACCTAATTTGTTAAGAAAAGCTAAAAATTGGTAGTTGCCTATTCACCCCCTGAAGGAAATATGCCCTAGAGGCAATACTAAAGTTGTTATTTTATATTTCCTTATTCATCATAAAGGTTTATTATTCATGCTAGAATTGTATTGATCGGAAACCTAAATACATTTGTGAATACATAAAAAAATACCGTGTCCCTAGTAAGCCTCTACTAGACTAGCTCGTTGATCAAAGATGGTTAAGGTTTCCTAACCGCGGACATGAGTTGTCATTTGATAAAGGGATTACATCATTAGGAGAATGATATGATGGACAAGACCCATCCGTTAGCTTAGCATAATGATCATTATGTTTTATTGCTATTGCTTTCTTCATGTCAAATACTTATTCCTTTGACTATGAGGTTATGCAACTCCCGGATACCGGAGTATACCTTGTGTGCTATCCAACGTCACAAGTACCTGGGTGATCATAAAGATGCTCTACAGGTATCTCCGAAGGTGTTTGTTGAGTTGGCATAGATCAAGATTAGGATTTGTCACTCCGAGTATCAGAGAGATATCTCTGGGCCCTCTCAGTAATACACATCATAAGCTTGCAAGAAAACGAATAAGGAGTTAGTCACGAGGTTATGTATTATAGAATGAGTAAAGAGACATGCCGGTAATGAGATTGAACTAGGTATGAAGATACCGACGATCGAATCTCGGGCAAGTAACATACATATGGACAAAGGGAATTATGTATGTGGTCATAACGGTTCGACCGATAAAGATCTTCCTAGAATATGTAGGAGCCAATATGGGCATCCAGGTTCCGCTATTGGTTGTTGATTGGAGAGGTGTCTCGGTCATGTCTACATAGTTATCGAACCAGTAGGGTCCGCACGCTTAACGTTCGATGACGATATAGTATTATATGAGTTATATGATTTGGTGACTGAATGTTATTCGGAGTCCCGGATCTGATCACGGACATGACGAGGAGTCTCGAAATGGTTGAGAGGTAAAGGTTGATATATAGGCCGATGGTATTCGGACACCAGAAGTGTTTTGGGGGGTACCGGGTACTTATCGGGTCACCAGAAGGGGTTCCGGGCACCCCTGGCAAAAGATATGGGCCTTAAGGGCCAAGAGGGGAAACGCACCAGCCACAAGGGGCTGGTGCGCCCCCCCATATGGGATGGCCTAAGGAGGAGAAGGAAAGGGGAGAAGGGAAAGGCAAGTGTGGATTAGGATTCCCACTTCCTTCTCTCTCCTCCCTCTTTCCTTCCCCCTCCGACAAACATGGCAGGGGGGCGCGGCCAAGGGCAGGAGCCAAAGTAGGATTCAGACCTACCTGGGGTGCCCCTTGGCCTCTCCCCTCTCCCTACCACCTATATATATGAGGATGGAGCGCCTACCACACCCAAGACAATTGCCTAGTCATGTGCGGCACCCCCTCCACCGTTTACAACCGTGGTCATATTTTCATAGTGCTTAGGCAAAACCCTGCGAGGATCACTTGACCATCACTGTCACCACCCTGTCATGTTGATGGAACTCATCTACTACCTCGATGTCTTGCTAGATCAAGAAGGCGAGGGACGTCACTGAGCTGAATGTGTGCAGAACATGGAGGTGCCATGCGTTCAGTACTTGATCGGTTGAAGCGCGAAGAAGTTCGAATACATCAACCACGCTGTGAAATGCTTCCGCTTATGGTCTACGAGATTACGTAGACACACTATCCCCCTTGTTGCTATGCATCTCCATGGATAGATCATTGCGTGTGTGTAGAATTTTTTTTGTTTTCATGCAACGATTCCCAACTGTGGCATCATGAGCCAGGTCTATGTGTAGATGATATGCACGACTAGAACACAAAGAGCTGTGGGCGGTGATAGTCATACTGCTTACCACCAATGTCCTATTTTGATTCGGCGGTATTGTGGGATGAAGCAGCCCGGACCAACCTTATATGTCCATGTACATGAGACCGGTTCCACCGACAGGCATGCAACTAGTTTTGCATAAAGGTGGCTGGCGGGTGTCTGTTTCTCCTACTTTAGTTGAATCGAATTTGACTGCGGTCGGTCCTTGAAGAAGGTTAAAATATCAAATTTGATGAAACACCATTGTGGTTTTATGCATAGGTAAGAACGGTTCTTGCTAGAAGCCCGTAGCAGCCACGTAAAACTTGCAACAACAAAGTAGAGAATGTCTAACTTGTTTTTGCACGGCATGTTGTGATGTGATATGGTCAAGACATAATGTGATATACGTTATTGTATGAGATGGTCATGTTTTGTAAAGTTATCGGCAACCGGTAGGAGCCTTATGTTTGTCTCTTTATTGTATGAAATGCAAATGCCATGTAATTGCTTTACTTTATCACTATGCGTTAGCGATAGTTGTAGAAGCAATAGTTGGCGAGACGACCACGACGTAACAATGGAGATCAAGGTGTCGACCCGGTGACGATGGAGATCATGACGATGCTTTGGAGATGGAGATCAAAAGCACAAGATGATGATGGCCATATCATGTCACATATTTTGATTGCATGTGATGTTTATCTTTTATGCATCTTATTTTGCTTAGTATGGCCGTAGCATTATAAGATGATCCCTTCACTAAATTTCAAGATAAAAGTGTTCTCCATGAGTATGCACCGTTGCTACAGTTCGTCGTGTTGAGACACCACGTAATGATCGGGTGTGATAGACTCTACGTTCACATACAACGGGTGCAAGACAGTTTTGCACATGCGGAATACTTGGATTAGACTTGACGAGCCTAGCATGTACAAACATGGCCTCGGAACACTGGAGACCGAAAGGTCGAACGTGAATCATATAGTAGATATGATCAACATAGAGATGTTCACCATTGATGACTACTCCATCTCACGTGATGATCGGACATGGATTAGTTTATTTGGATCACATATCACTTAGATGACTTGAGGGATGTCTATTTAAGTGGGAGTTCTTAAGTAATTTGATTAATTGAAGTTAATTTTTCATGAACTTAGTCTTGATAGTTTTGCGTATCTATGTTATAGATCAATAGCTCGTGATATAGTTCCTATATATTTTTTATATGTTCCTAGAGAAAACTAAGTTGAAAGATGATAGTAGCAATGATGCGGACTAGGTCCGTGATCTGAGGATTATCTTCATTGTTGCACAGAAGAATTATGACCTTGATGCACCTCTAGGTGACTAACCTATTGCAGGAGCAGATGCAGACGTTATGAACATTTTGCAAGCTCGATATGATGTGTATTTGATAGTTTAGTGCACCATGATTTACGGCTTAGAACTGGAACTTCAAAAATGTTTTGAACGCCACGGAGCATATGAGATGTTCCAAGAGCTAAAATTGGTATTTCAGACTCATGCCCGTGTCGAGAGGTATGAGACCACTCACTACAAGAAATATGTCAAGTTGTGACCTTCTGTTCGTGACCCTGGAAGAATTGGTCATAAATCTACGACCATTTGAGACCAATTGGTCAAAAGCTATTCCGGGGGCTCCAAACCCTAAACTATAACTACCATTTTGGTCAGAAAGGTCGTAATTTCCTTACATGAAATGGTCATGAAGCAGACAGCACTGGTCCGTTGCCTTATTTCTAGCTGATCATGACCAATATAGATGGTCATAACCTTGTAAATGTGGTGGATTGCTATGACTAGGCGCCACCTCATCAGTTTTGCCTATGTGTCATGTCCATGTGTCAAAATTTGCCCTAGGTTGTGAAGCAACCTATATTTCTGTCATTCCCAAAATTCCCAAATAATTGTGCATTCTTTACTATCCAAATAATTGCCTCATGACAATATTCAACTCCATTTTCCTATTAAATCTTCCTCGGCAAATTTCCAAAGTTTTTGTTCAGCTCGAACTGTTGTGAAGGAAGTACTGGCTAGGCATATCCTAATGAGCTAAATTTTTGCCACATCTTCTATATTCCCAAATCATAGCTCTCCACGAAATTTGAGCCCCATCCAACAATACATGTGAGCTCAGCATCCAATCTTTGTTTCTTGTGATATTTTCAGTTTGTGAAGCAACTATATTTTATGTTAATTTATAATTGCTGAAAATTTACCACAACATGACCCTACCCATAGAACCTCCCTCCACCAAATTTTAGCTCATTTGTTCTAGCCAATTTCCCTCAGCATTTTTCCTAATTTTTCTGTTCAGTGGAGAGCACTGTGAAGGAAGTACCATTTTTATGTATCCAAATGGTATGAAATTTTTAAAGTGGCTTCACATGCCCAAATTATCATCCTCCTCCAAATTTCAGATCAATCCATTCATTCATTTGAGTCTAGCTTCAACATTCATATTTGTGTCCAGTGTGGTACGTTCCAAAGCAAAGGCCACCTAAGCTCCTTCATTTGAGCTGAAAATTTGTGAAGACAGTCTTCTTAGTAGATGATCATCCTCAGCCAAAACTCACGCCCATTGGCCATGTGCATTTCCCGTACTGCTAATCAAACACTTGGATGCTAATTCATGTTTGAGCATAGTTTGGTCTCCTCGTTAGATTCTTCTGTTGTCAGTTTCTTCCTAGCACCTACCTAGGGAGTTCCCAACCCACTAGACATGCCTATGCCGTCCAGAACGCAGGGCAATGCCACGGTCACGCAATGACCACGCGACGGTCATGCGAGTTTACGCGCTCTGGAGTTGGGGCCCTCGGCCATCGTCCAAACCTCGATGTATCGCCACCAAACCATGTATTTCTGATTAAATATATACTTATGTATCTAGAAATGATTTTTGGAAAAATAAAGACCAAGCTATAAGGCAGCTGCAGTTCAAATTTGACCCGCTTCCTGCTGAATCAGCAGAAATTTGTCTTTTTCACCAGAGGTGAATCAAAACTTTTGACACCCAACCATTTTGTCAATTGTGCATTAAATATGGCCTAGTATTTTAGAAAATTGATTTGGTCCAATTTTGCAACAAATATATGGTAGGTCCTTCACACAACAAACTCATTTCGGGCCCTCAAAAAATGGAAAATGAATTTTCCGTACAAAGGAAATGAAAACTCCCTTAGGCAACATTGTTTGGAATTCCAAGATGCACCCTTGTGCACAATATGAGATCATTTGAACAAACTATGCCATGAATGAGGCCATAAGATTGATCATTTGGCTTGAAAGCCATGAATCTTCACGCGTGATAGCTCATTTCTGAGAACACTTTTACAAAATAATTGGCGCATTACAAGTTTATTATTTTTCCTAGAAACTTGGTCACGTATAATGACACAATGCGAAGGTTTTCCATTTTTTGATTTTTATTTTATTTTTTATGCCCGTTTCAAATTGCGGTCAAAAAGGCAGGCTTGACAGTTCCTAGCTAGTGGTTGAATCATGGAAAAATTTTGATGTCTCTCTGATGAAATAGATGCTTATGTACATAGAAATGATTTTTTGAAAAAATAAAGAGCAAACTATCAGGCAGCTGCAGTTCAAATTTGACCCGCATCCTGCTGAGTCGGCGGAAATTTGTCTTTTTCACCAGAGGTGGATCAAAACTTTTGACACCCAACCATTTTATCAATTGTGCATTAAATATGGCCTAGTATTTTAGAAAATTGATTTGGTCCAATTTTACAACAAATATATGGTAGGTCCTTCACACAAAAAACTCATTTCGGGCCCTCAAAAAATGGAAAATGAATTTTCCGTGCAAAGGAAATGAAAACTCCCTTAGGCAACATTGTTTGGAATTCCAAGATGCACCCTTGTGCACAATATGAGATCATTTGAACAAACTATGCCATGATTGTGGCCATAAGATTGATCATTTGGCATGAAAGCCATGAATCTTCACGCGTGATAGCTCATTTCCGAGAACACTTTTACAAAATAATTGGCGTATTACAAGTTTATTATTTTTCCTAGAAACTTGGTCACATATAATGACACAATGCGAAGGTTTTCCAATTTTTTGATTTTTTTTTTATTTTCTATGTCCGTTTCAAAATGCGGTCAAAACGGCGGGCTTGGCCGTTCCTAGCTAGTGGTTGAATCTTGAAAAACTTTTGATATTTCTCTGATTAAATAGATACTTATGTACCTAGAAATGATTTTTGGAAAAAATAAAGAGCAAACTATGAGGCAGCTGCAGTTCTAATTTGACCCGCTTCCAACTGAATCGGCGGAAATTTGTTTTTTCACGAGAGGTGGATCAAAGCTTTTGACACCCAACCATTTGGTCAATTGTGAATTAAATATGTCCTATTGTTTTAGAAAAATATTTTGGTCCAATTTTGCAACAATTATTTGGTAGGTCATTCACAAAAAAACCTCATTTCGGGCACTGGAAAATGGAAAATGGATTTTCCTTGCAAAGAAAATGAAAACTCCCTTTGGAAACATTGTTTGGAATTCCAAGATGCACCCTTGTGCACAATATGAGATCATTTGAACAAACTATGCCATGAATGTGGCCATAAGATTGATCATTTGGCTTGAAAGCCATTAATCTTCACGCATGATAGCTCATTTCTAAGAACACTTTTTTAAAATAATTTCCGCATTACAAGTTTATTATTTTTCCTGGAAACTTGGTCACATATAATGACACAATGCGAAGGTTTTCCAATTTTTTGATTTTTTTTGAATTTTTTACACCAATTTCAAATGCGGTCAAAACGGCGGGCTTGACCATTCCTAGCTAGTGGTTGAATCTTGGAAAACTTTTGATGTTTCTCTGATTAAATAGATACTTATGTACCTATAAATGATTTTTGGAAAAAAAATAAAGAGCAAACTTTGAGGCAGCAACAGTTCAAATTTGACCCGCTTCCTACTCAATGAACGTAAATTTGTCTTTTTCACGAGAGGTGGATCAAAGCTTTTGACACCCAAACATTTCATCAATTGTGAATTAAATATGGCCTATTATTATAGAAAATTGATTTGGTCCAATTTTGAAAAAATTATTTGGTAGGTCCTTCACAAAAAAACTCATTTCGGGCACTCAAAAAATGGAAAATGTATTTTCCGTGCAAAGAAAATGAAAACTCCCTTAGGCAACATTGTTTGGAATTCCAAGATGCACCCTTGTGCCCAATATGAGATCATTTGAACAAACTATGCCATGAATGTGGCCATAAGATTGATCATTTGGCTTGAAAGCCATGAATCTTCACGCATGATAACTCATTTCTGAGAACATTTTTTTAAAATAATTGCCATATTACAAATTTATTATTTTTCCTGGAAACTTGGTCACATGTAATGACAGAATGCGAAGGTTTTCCAATTTTTTGATTTGTTTTGAATTTTTTATGCCCGTTTCAAAATGCGGTCAAAACGGGGGGCTTGGCCGTTCCTAGCTAGTGGTTGAATCTTGAAAAACTTTTGATATTTTTCTGATTAAATAGATACTTATGTACCTAGAAATGATTTTTGGAAAAAATAAAGAGCAAACTATGAGGCAGCTGCAGTTCAAATTTGACCCGCTTCCAACTGAATCGGCGGAAATTTGTTTTTTCACAAGAGGTGGATCAAAGCTTTTGACACCCAACCATTTGGTCAATTGTGAATTAAATATGTCCTATTGTTTTAGAAAAAAAAATTGGTCCAATTTTGCAACAATTATTTGGTAGGTCATTCACAAAAAAACCTCATTTCGGGCACTCAGAAAATGGAAAATGAATTTTCCTTGCAAAGAAAATGAAAACTCCCTTTGGCAACATTGTTTGGATTCCAAGATGCACCCTTGTGCACAATATGAGATCATTTGAACAAACTATGCAATGAATGTGGCCATAAGATTTATCATTTGGCTTGAAAGCCATGAATCTTCACGCATGATAGCTCATTTCTGAAAACACTTTTTTTAAAATAACCGACGTATTACAAGTTTATTATTTTTCCTGGAAACTTGGTCACATATAATGACAAGATGCGAAGGTTTTCCAATTTTTTATTTTTTTTATTTTTTATGGCCGTTTCAAAATGCTGAGGGAAATTGGCTATACCGTTCCTAGGAAAACTTTTGATGTTTCTCTCATTAAATAGATACTTATGTACCTAGAAATGATTTTTGGAAAAAATAAAGAGAAAACTATGAGGCAGCTATAGTTCAAATTTAACTCGCTTCCAACTGAATCGGTGGAAATTTGTCTTTCTCACGAGAGGTGGATCAAACCTTTTGACACCCAACCATTTGGCCAGTTGTAATTAAATATGTCCTATTGTTTTGGAAAAATGTTTTGGTCCAGTTTTGCAACAATTATTTGGTAGGTCATTCACAAAAAACCTAATTTTGGGCACTCAGAAAATGGAAAATGATTTTTTCGTCCAAAGAAAATGAAAACTCAATATGCGCCCTTGTGCACAATATGCGATCATTTGAACAAACTATGCTATTAATGTGGCCATAAGATTGATCATTTGGTTTCAAAGCCATTGATCTCCACATATGATAGCTCGTTTCTGAGAACAATTTTTTAGACATTTACTATAGTTAAAGTTTATTATTTTTCCTCTAAACTAGGTCAGATATAAGGACACAATGCAAAAGTTTTTTTTGAATTTCTTTCAAAATGTTGTCAAAACGGCGGGTATGACTACGGGTCTTCGGACACCGCTAGGTGACTAACCTATTGCAGGAGCAGATGCAGACGTTTTGAACGTTTTGCAAGCTCGATATGATGTGTACTTGATAGTTTAGTGCACCATGCTTTATGGCTTACAACTGGGACTTCAAAAACGTTTTGAACGCCACGGAGCATATGAGATGTTCCAAGAGCTAAAATTGGTATTTGAGACTCATGCCCGTGTCGAGAGGTATGAGACCTCTCACTACAAGAAATATGTCAAGTGGTGACCTTCTGTCAGTGACCCTGGAAGAATTGGTCATAAATCTACGACCATTTGAGACCAATTGGTCAAAAGCTGTTCCGGGGGCTCCAAACCCTAAACTATAACGACCATTTTGGTCAGAAAGGTCGTAATTTCCTTACATGAAATGGTCATGAAGCAGACAGCACTGGTCTGTTGCCTTATTTCTAGCTGATCACGACCAATATAGATGGTCATAACCTTGTAAATGTGGTGGATTGCTATGACTAGGCGCCACCTCATCAGTTTTGCCTATGTGTCATGTCCATGTGTCAAAATCTGCCCTAGGTTGTGAAGCAACCTATATTTCTGTCATTCCCAAAATTCCCAAAAATTGGGCATTCTTTACTATCCAAATCATTGCCTCATGACAATATTCAACTCCATTTTCCTGGTAAATCTTCCTCGGCAAATTTCCAAAAAAATTTGTTCAGCTCGAACTGTTGTGAAGGAAGTACTGGCTAGGCATATCCTAATGAGCTAAATTTTTGCCACATCTTCTATATTCCCAAATCATAGCTCTCCACGAAATTTGAGCCCCATCTAACAATACATGTGAGCTCAGCATCCAATCTTTGTTTCTAGTGATATTTTCAGTTTCTGAAGAAACTATATTTTATGTTAATTTATAATTGCTGAAAATTTACCACAACATGACCCCGCCCATAGAACCTCCCTCCACCAAATTTTAGCTCATTTATTCTAGCCAATTTCCCTCAGCATTTTTCCCAATTTTCTGTTCAGTGGAGAGCACTGTGAAGGAAGTACCATTTTCATGTATCTAAATGGTATGAAAATTTTAAAGTGGCTTCACATGCCCAAATTATCATCCTCCTCCAAATTTTAGATCAATCCATTCATTCATTTGAGTCTAGCTTCAACATTCATATTTTTGTCCAGTGTGGTATGTTCCAAAGCAAATGCCCCCTAAGCTCCTTCATTTTAGCTGAAAATTTGTGAAGACAGTCTTCTTAGTAGATGATCATCCTCAGCCAAAACTCACGCCCATTGGCCATGTGCATTTCCCCCCCGCTAATCAAACACCTGGCTGCTAATTCCTGTTTGAGCATAGTTTGGTCTCCTCGTTAGATTCTTCTGTTGTCATTTTCTTCCTAGCACCTACCTGGGGAGTTCCCAACCCACTAGACATGCCTATGCCGTCCAAAACGCAGGGCCATGCCATGGTCACGCAATGACCACGTGGTGGTCATGCGAGTTTACGCGCTCTGGAGTTGGGGCCCTCGGCCATCGTCCAAACCTCGACGTATCGCCATCTGACCATGTATTTCTGATTAAATATATACTTATGTATCTAGAAATGATTTTTGGAAAAAATAAAGAGCAAGCTATAAGGCAGCTGCAATTCAAATTTGACCCGCTTCCTACTGAATCGGCGGAAATTTCTCTTTTTCACCAGAGGTGGATCAAAACTTTTGACACCCAACCATTTTGTCAATTGTGCATTAAATATGGCCTAGTATTTTATAAAATTGATTTGGTCCAATTTTGCAACAAATATATGGTAGGTCCTTCACACAAAAAACTCATTTCGGGCCCTCAAAAAATGGAAAATGAATTTTCCGTGCAAAGGAAATGAAAACTCCCTTAGGAGACATAGTTTGGAATTCCAAGATGTACCCTTGTGCACAATATGAGATCATTTGAACAAACTATGCCATGAATGTGGCCATAAGATTGATCATTTGGCTTGAAAGCCATGAATCTTCACGCATGATAACTCATTTCTGAGAACATTTTTTTAAAATAATTGCCATATTACAAATTTATTATTTTTCCTGGAAACTTGGTCACATGTAATGACAGAATGCGAAGGTTTTCCAATTTTTTGATTTGTTTTGAATTTTTTATGCCCGTTTCAAAATGCGGTCAAAACGGGGGGCTTGGCCGTTCCTAGCTAGTGGTTGAATCTTGAAAAACTTTTGATATTACTCTGATTAAATAGATACTTATGTACCTAGAAATGATTTTTGAAAAAATAAAGAGCAAACTATGAGGCAGCTGCAGTTCAAATTTGACCCGCTTCCAACTGAATCGGCGGAAATTTGTTTTTTCACAAGAGGTGGATCAAAGCTTTTGACACCCAACCATTTGGTCAATTGTGAATTAAATATGTCCTATTGTTTTAGAGAAATGTTTTGGTCCAATTTTGCAACAATTATTTGGTAGGTCATTGACAAAAAAACCTCATTTCGGGCACTCAGAAAATGGAAAATGAATTTTCCTTGCAAAGAAAATGAAAACTCCCTTTGGCAACATTGTTTGGAATTCCAAGATGCACCCTTGTGCACAATATGAGATCATTTGAACAAACTATGCCATGAATGTGGCCATAAGATTGATCATTTGGCTTGAAAGCCATGAATCTTCACGCATGATAGCTCATTTTTGAGAACACTTTTTTAAAATAATTACCGCATTACAAGTTTATTATTTTTCCTGGAAACTTGGTCACATATAATGACACAATGCGAAGGTTTTCCAATTTTTTTATTTTTTTTTGAATTTTTATGCCCATTTGAAATGCGGTCAAAACGGCGGACTTGACCATTCCTAGCTAGTGGTTGAATTTTGGAAAACTTTTGATGTTTCACTGATTAAATAGTTACTTATGTACGTAGAGATGATTTTTGGAAAAAATAAAGAGCAAACTATGAGGCAGCTATAGTTCAAATTTGACCCGCTTCTTACTCAATCAGCGTAAATTCGTCTTTTTCACGAGAGGTGGATCAAAGCTTTTGACACCCAAACATTTCGCCAATTGTGAATTAAATATGGCCTATTATTATAGAAAATTGATTTGGTCCAATTTTGAAAAAATTATTTGGTAGGTCCTTCACAAAAAAAACTCATTTCGGGCAACCTAAAAATGGAAAATGTATTTTCCTTGCAAAGAAAATGAAAACTCTCTTAGGCAACATTGTTTGGAATTCCAAGATGCACCCTTGTGCACAATATGAGATCATTTGAACAAACTATGCCATGAACGTGGCCATAAGATTGATCATTTGGCTTGAAAGCCATGAATCTTCACGCATGATGGCTCATTTCTGAGAACAATTTTTAAAAATAATTGCCATATTACAAATTTATTATTTTTCCTAGAAACTTGGTCACATATAATGACACAATGCGAAGTTTTTCCAATTTTTTGATTTGTTTTGAATTTTTTATGCCCGTTTCAAATTGCGGTCAAAAAGGCGAGCTTGACCGTCCCTAGCTAGTAGTTGAATCTTGGAAAAATTTTGATGTTTCTCTGATGAAATAGATACTTATGTACATAGAAATGATTTTTTGAAAAAAAAAGAGCAAACTATGAGGCAGCTGCAGTTCAAATTTGACCCGCTTCTTATTAAATTGGCGGAAATTTGTCTTTTTCACGAGAGGTGGATCAAAGCTTTTGACACCCAAACATTTGGTCAATTATGAATTAAATTTGGCCTATTATTTTAGAAAATTGATTTGGTCCAATTTTGCAAAAATTATTTGGTAGGTCCTTCACAAAAAAACTCATTTCGGGAACTCAAAAATTGGAAAATGAATTTTCCGTGCAAAGAAAATAAAAACTCCCTTAGGCAACATTGTTTGGAATTCTAAGATGAACCCTTGTGCACAATATGAGATCATTTAAACAAACTATGCCATGAATGTGGCCATAAGATTGATCATTTGGCTTGAAAGCCATGAATCTTCACGCATGCACTACACCACGGTAGAGCTTATGTGATACATTTTTGTGGGCAAAGGTCTAGTAATCTCCACAAAATAAGTGTCACCATAGCTTTTATGTTTTGACTTCGGATCATGTGTCGGCAAAGGTACATCACTGTGGACACACTAAGAGTCAGCAATCACGAAGCAACGCTGTATGTGTCAGTAATTGCTTAATAACATGTTATGTGTCGCCGTATGTATGAACCTTGACATTTTTGCAGTCGGCGTAGCTAGGTACTTAGCGACCTAAAATGTGTCGGCGTACGTAGGGTGTATGGACACGGACTAAGTGTCGGCGTAGATGGACACGTGTCAATGGACTAAAGGTTGGAAACTTGTGGCGCGCGATTTCCTCGCGAGGGGGGAATTTTTGGGGGTGTTCGTGCAAAATATCCTTCACCCCCGTGCAAAATATCCCCAAGCCCCAAATCGAACCCGACTCCACAAACCTAACCAGTGGCTGCCGCCGCCGCCCCCGTTCTCGATCCACAATCCTACCGCCGGCCTCGCGCTCCACCCCGTCGTCAAGCCGCCGTGTCGGAGCTAGCATTCCCCTGCCCCCGAGCTCCACCCCGACATCCACCCGTCCTTGCGCTCCACCCCTACCCCCCGAGCTCCATCCCGAGACCGAGCCACCGTCCTCGAGATCCAGATACAGTCGCCGTCCTCGGGCCGCCCCCCTCGACATCCAGCCGTCGTCCTCCCCAATCCCCGTCCCTGCTGCTGCCGGGGCCCCATCTCCCGGCTCCCGCTGCTGCCGCACCTGCTGTTGCCGGGGCTCCATCTCTGGGCTCTCGCTGCTGCTGGACCTGCTGCAACTGGACCTGCTGCTGCTGGGGATCCATCACCTTCGAGCTGCGCCCCTCTCGAAGCCAGCCGTCGCCGTGCCCTGAGGTAAGCATCAAATCGTCCTGAGATTTCCTTCTCTCTACGTGAGGATGTGTAAGAGCCGCACATCTTATTTTCTAATGGTATTGAAGTCAATTAGGCATACACTTGGACTTTTTATATCGTGTACCCTAAATTAATGTGACATTTTAATAAATTATTTAGAGTATGTGATGGTTCTTTTTTTCTGATGTGCAGTGTCATACAGGTGGATAGGTGTTCAAAAAAATGATATCTAAACTTCAAGCTGGTACCATAAAAAAATATTTGCTTCGGTGTTCTGAAGTTTCTCGATGAAGTGTAATATATTTGACCATTAGCGACACCCTTCACCATAAGGCATAGATGTACCAATGATGTTATTTCTTGAAGACAATTTGAAATTTTGTATCTCTTGTGAGTAGCAAGTAAACTGCTCAGGTTGATCTTATTTGTATATCTTGGAATTGTTTCCTGGTTGATATATTGGAAGAGCGTTGTTAGTCCAGAATTAATCAGTATAATTCAGTTTGGTTCAGTTCAGGACATAGTAAGTATGCTTTAGAACAAATAATCAAAATTGTCTATTACGAAGAACATATCAGGCTTGTGTTTTCAATCTCCCTGTACTTCTATGTTTCCAAATCTTCTCCTATAGCTTTATTGTATTAACTGCTTGTAGAACTGTACTGCAAGTTAGTTTATTATTGAAGAAAAATTCATTTATTATGATGTTGTCAGCTTGTGCTTAATTTTGTGATTGCTGAAGGCAAGGAAAAGAGATGGTGCAGAAGGAGCTTCAGCAGGCATGATGGTTCGACAACCAGAACGTCGCAAGGTCATCCCCATGGCCCGGTAACACTATTTCAGGTTTGCCTCTCGCTCCCTACCCAGCCACACTGTAGTGGATGTTATTATTTTGGTTACTCCATGGACTGTTTGGTTGCTGTTGTGGTTACTCTATGGACTAATATGACCTTCACCGAAACCATTACTTTTACAAAATTGCCTACCTTTGTTCTAGCATATTAAATTTTATCAGCATGCTCGAGTGCCTAAACATTGTTCTGTCAGAACATTATTTTTGTTTCTGCCATCATGATATGTGTGAAGTTTGCAATGACTGGAGATCTCACCAATGGTCATGGCTCCAAAACATCCATTTGTTCTATTCATATGCTTATCTTATTTTTTAGATAATGGAAGATGGTTCCTCAGCCTCTGCATCGTTCCATGATTTATATTGCCCGGACTTTTAATTTCTTTGTGGCTTGATCTGGGATCCTACTTTGTTATACAAGCGCCTGCTAGTCAGTGCTTTGCCATTGTTTCTCTTGGGATCACTCTACATATAAGAATATTTTTACATACTGCATTATGCTCTATCTACATTGTAATTTGACATGTCATCCTTGATAGTTACCTCTATCTGTCTCAAGCTTATATTGTAGAAATTATGTTTTTGTTAATTATAACTATATACTATTCTTTCACTCTTTCAGATAAAACTAGAATATTATTTTTGGACTTCGTAGTTTTAGGTTATTTAGTGTAGACTTTGTAGTTTGTGGTTAATGGCAATTCCGTATTACTCTCTGTCCCAGAATAAGTGTTCAACTTTGTAACAAAGTTGTACTAAAGTTGAGACACTTATTTGGGACAGAAGGAGTATTTAGGGAGTTGTGAATGCTATGCAATGTTGTGAATGTGTAGTATATTTATTATATATTTTTGTAGATTTTGTTTGAATAATTGCCTCTTGACTAGGATGAATGAGAAAATATCTTCATTTGGTTATATGTGCATTGCACGTGCACGCTCGCTGGTTAGAGTAAAAAATAGATGCAAATAGTGTGATTACATATAGTTGTCATAATTACAATGCCTGATGAGAAACAAATTACTAATTCATTTAGTCTTGCCGACAATAGCCGGGAACCACGACCACCAGCATGCAGCATGAGCAATGGGTAGAGAACGGATGACTACCTCGCTGGGAAACATGGCCGCGCACGTGCAGTAGAAAACAAATGGTGGATGGAAAGGCTACCTCACCGGGAACCAGGGCCACGACTTGTAGTGGGCTACTACTAGGTACATTTTTTGTTTCAGTAGTAATTAGCTCACATGCTATTGCATAACAGTTTCTATAATGTAACTTTGCAAGGTTGGCTAGCCTATGTGTTAACACTAAATTGCTTGTGTATATATGTGTCATGGTTTCCTTTTCTATCCATGGTTATGTAGCTCGTAATCATAAAAATCTAGAGAGGTTGCGAAAGAGGTTGTCTTTTCTTCAGTGAATATGTACTGGGCTATAAAATAAGCTACTATGTTGTAGGAACTCTGTTTTGGATGGTCAATGCCTTCATCGTTGATAAAAGTGCAAGCACATGAACATAGTTCTATCTAGTACCATGTGATCCAATTATAACTTCTGTACAAACTATATTGTTAACTATGATATCATGAGGATTTATTGATCAAATATGTGTTAATCCACATATGAGCTTTGAGCAACTTGAATTGATTCCAGTTTCTTGACAAATTTTTGTGAAAAATTTCAGGCACTTAGCCAACTGGTGCACATGGACGTGATGACTTTGCAGTGTTTATGGACCAACCAACCTGTAATCATGGGTCTTATGTGTCTTTAAGACAATTTGATGTTTCGGGTATTTTGGAGCTTGCACTCTGTGCATGTGGATACATACTTGTTTGTTCTGGAGCTAGACCATCTAGCTGAAGTCTCTGGTACCAGGAAATAGTGCTCATCCTTTTGTGACTTGTGTGTTGTGGAGCTAGACCATCTAGCTGAAGTCTCTTGTACCAGCAAATAGTGCTCATCCTTTTGTGACTTGTGTGTTCTGGGTGATTGTTAAGATGGTCAAAACTATGCTTTGTCAAGATTGTTGTGTTTGTCAACTTGCGTTCAGTGTATATGCATGTTTGTAAACATATTTTCATTGTTATACAGTATGTGTTCATCTTGAACCTTCTTATGGTTGTGAGGTTAATAATTGAATCTGTTTAGAGCTTGTATATATAGATAATTATACATATGTATATTGTTTTGGTTGCACATCACTTTACCAGCAATTTATATGCCAGCAAAGGCAATATCTGTCAGTATAGGTAGGGTATTTGTTGATAGACTATCTATTGGCATAGGTATGGTGTACGTGGCTAATAAAGTGTCGGCATAGGTAGGGTGTATGTGGACAGGCTATCTGTCGGCGTAGGTAGGGTGTATCTTGTCTGAAAAAGTGTCGGCGTAGGTAGGGTGTATGTGGACATACCATCTGTTGGCGTAGGTAGGGTGTATATCGACTGAAAAAGTGTCGGGAAGGAAACAACAGTCGGCAATACCTTTCCCCACAGTAAGTTAACTCTTTCATCTTCTGTCAGCATTGGTGTTAGCTACAACTTATATGTCGGCAAAGGTACCCTATGCCGACACATTGGTGTGTCACGGAAGCTCTACCGTGGTGTAGTGATGATAGCTCATTTCTGAGAACACTTTTTAAAAATAATTGCCACATTACAAGTTTATTATTTTTCCTGGAAACTTGGTCACATATAATGACACAATGCGAAGGTTTTTCAATTTTTTGATTTTTTTGAATTTTTTATGCCCATTTCAAATGCGGTCAAAACGACGGGCTTGACCATTCCTAGCTAGTGGTTGAATCTTGGAAAACTTTTGATGTTTCTCTGATTAAATAGATACTTATGTACCTAGAAATGATTTTTGGAAAAAATAAAGAGCAAACTATGAGGCAGCTACAGTTCAAATTTGACCCGCTTCCTACTCAATCAACGTAAATTTGTCTTTTTCACGAGAGGTGGATCAAAGCTTTTGACACCCAAACATTTCGTCAATTGTGAATTAAATATGGCCTATTATTATAGAAAATTGATTTGGTCCAATTTTGCAAAAATTATTTGGTAGGTCCTTCACAAAAAAACTCATTTCGGGCACTCAAAAAATGGAAAATGTATTTTCCATGCAAAGAAAATGAAAACTATCTTAGGCAACATTGTTTGGAATTCCAAGATGCACCCTTGTGCACAATATGAGATCATTTGAACAAACTATGCCATGAATGTGGCCATAAGACTGATCATTTGGCTTGAAAGCCATGAATCTTCACGCATGATAGCTCATTTCTGAGAACACGAGAGGTGGATCAAAGCTTTTGACACCCAACCATTTGGTCAATTGTGAATTAAATATGTCCTATTGTTTTAGAAAAATGTTTTGGTCCAATTTTGCAACAATTATTTGGTAGGTCATTCACAAAAAAACCTCATTTCGGGCACTCAGAAAATGGAAAATGAATTTTCCTTGCAAAGAAAATGAAAACTCCCTTTGGCAACATTGTTTGGAATTCCAAGATGCACCCTTGTGCACAATATGAGATCATTTGAACAAACTATGCCATGAATGTGGCCATAAGACTGATCATTTGGCTTGAAAGCCATGAATCTTCACGCATGATAGCTCATTTCTGAGAACACGAGAGGTGGATCAAAGCTTTTGACACCCAACCATTTGGTCAATTGTGAATTAAATATGTCCTATTGTTTTAGAAAAATGTTTTGGTCCAATTTTGCAACAATTATTTGGTAGGTCATTCACAAAAAAACCTCATTTCGGGCACTGGAAAATGGAAAATGGATTTTCCTTGCAAAGAAAATGAAAACTCCCTTTGGAAACATTGTTTGGAATTCCAAGATGCACCCTTGTGCACAATATGAGATCATTTGAACAAACTATGCCATGAATGTAAGTATAAGATTTATCATTTGGCTTGAAATCCATGAATCTTCACGTATGATAGCTCATTTCTGAAAACACTTTTTTAAAATAATTGACGTATTACAAGTTTATTATTTTTCCTGAAAACTTGGTCACATATAATGACAAGATGCAAAGGTTTTCCATTTTTTTATTTTTTTTTATTTTTTATGGCCGTTTCAAAATGCGGTCAAAACGGCGGGCTTGACGTTCCTAGCTAGTGGTTGAATCTTGGAAAACTTTTGATGTTTCTCTGATTAAATAGATACTTATGTACCTACAAATGATTTTTGGAAAAAAAAAGAGCAAACTATGAGGCAGCTGTAGTTCAAATTTAACCCGCTTCCAACTTTATCGATGGAAATTTGTCTTTTTCACGAGAGGTGGATCAAAGCTTTTGACACCCAACCATTTGGCCAATTGTGAATTAAATATGTCCTATTGTTTTGGAAAAATGTTTTGGTCCAGTTTTGCAACAATTATTTGGTAGGTCATTCACAAAAAAACCTCATTTTGGGCACTCGGAAAATGGAAAATGATTTTTTCGTCCAAAGAAAATGAAAACTCAATATGCGCCCTTGTGCACAATATGCGATCATTTGAACAAACTATGCTATTAATGTGGCCATAAGATTGATCATTTGGTTTGAAAGCCATTGATCTCCACATATGATAGCTCGTTTTTGAGAACACTTTTTAAGACATTTACTGTAGTTAAAGTTTATTATTTTTCCTCTAAACTAGGTCAGATATAAGGACACAATGTGGATGTTTTTTTTGTTTTTTTGAATTTCTTTCAAAATGTTGTCAAAACGGCGGGTATGACTACGAGTCTTCGGTCACCGCTAGGTGACTAACCTATTGCAGGAGCAGATGCAGACGTTATGAATGTTTTGCAAGCTCGATATGGTGTGTACTTGATAGTTTAGTGCACCATGATTTACAGCTTAGAACTGGGACTTCAAAAACGTTTTGAACGCCATGGAGCATATGAGATGTTCCAAGAGCTAAAATTGGTATTTCAGACTCATGCCCGTGTCACTACAAGAAATATGTCAAGTTGTGACCTTCTGTCAGTAACCCTGGAAGAATTGGTCATAAATCTACGACCATTTCAGACCAATTGGTCAAAAGCTGTTTCGGGGGCTCCAAACCCTAAACTATAACGACCATTTTGGTCAGAAAGGTCGTAATTTCCTTACATGAAATGGTCATGAAGCAGACACCACTGGTCCGTTGCCTTATTTCTAGCTGATCACGACCAATATAGATGGTCATAACCTTGTAAATGTGGTGGATTGCTATGACTAGGCGCCACCTCATCAGTTTTGCCTATGTGTCTTGTCCATGTGTCAAAATCTGCCCTAGGTTGTGAAGCAACCTATATTTCTGTCATTCCCAAAATTGCCAAAAAATTGGGCTTTCTTTACTATCCAAATCATTGCCTCATGACAATATTCAACTCCATTTTCCTGGTAAATCTTCCTCGGCAAATTTCCAAAGTTTTTGTTCAGCTCGAACTGTTGTGAAGGAAGTGCTGGCTAGGCATATCCTAATGAGCTAAATTTTTGCCACATCTTCTATATTCCGAAATCATAGCTCTCCACGAAATTTGAGCCCCATGTAACAACACATGTGAGCTCAGCATCTAATCTTTGTTTCTAGTGATATTTTCAGTTTGTGAAGCAACTATATTTTATGTTAATTTATAATTGCTGAAAATTTACCACAACATGACCCTGCCAATCGAACCTCCCTCCACCAAATTTTAGCTCATTTATTCTAGCCAATTTCCCTCAGCATTTTCCCTAATTTTCTGTTCAGTGGAGAGCACTGTGAAGGAAGTACCATTTTTATGTATCCAAATGGTATGAATTTTTTAAAGTGGCTTCACATGCCCAAATTATCATCCTCCTCCAAATTTCAGATCAATCCATTCATTCATCTGAGTCTAGCTTCAACATTCATATTTTGTCCAGTGTGGTACGTTCCAAAGCAAATGCCACCTAAGCTCCTTCATTTGAGCTGAAAATTTGTGAAGACAGTCTTCTTAGTAGATGATCATCCTCAGCCAAAAGTCATGCCCATTGGCCATGTGCATTTCCCGTACTGCTAATCAAACACTTGGCTGCTAATTCATGTTTGAGCATAGTTTGGTCTCCTCGTAAGATTCTTATGTTGTAATTTTCTTCCTAGCACCTACCTGGGGAGTTCCCAACGCACTAGACTTGAATATGCCGTCCAGAACGCAGGGCAATGCCACGGTCACGCAATGACCACGCGGCGGTCATGCGAGTTTACGCGCTCTGGAGTTGGGGCCCTCGGCCATCGTCCAAACCTCGAAGTATCGCCACCAAACCATGTATTTTTGATTAAATATATACTTATGTATCTAGAAATGATTTTTGGAAAAAATAAAGAGCAAGCTATAAGGCAGCTGCAGTTCAAATTTGACCCGCTTCCTGCTGAATTGGCGGAAATTTGTCTTTTTCACGAGAGGTGGATAAAAACTTTTGACACCCAACCATTTTGTCAATTGTGCATTAAATATGGCCTAGTATTTTAGAAAATTGATTTGGTCCAATTTTGCAACAAATATATGGTAGGTCCAAATATATGGTAGGTCCTTCACACAAAAAACTCATTTCGGGCCCTCAAAAAATGGAAAATGAATTTTCCGTGGAAAGGAAATGAAAATCCCTTAGGCAACATTGTTTGGAATTCCAAGATGCACCCTTGTGCACAATATGAGATCATTTGAACAAACTATGCCATGAATGTGGCCATAAGATTGTTCATTTGGCTTGAAAGCCATGAATCTTCACGCATGATAGCTCATTTCTGAGAACACTTTTTTAAAATAATTGCCGTATTACAAGTTTATTATTTTTTCAGGAAACTTGGTCACATATAATGACACAATGCGAAGGTTTTCCAATTTTTTGATTTTTTTTAATTATTTATGCCCATTTCAAATGCGGTCAAAACGGCGGGTTTGACCATTCCTAGCTAGTGGTTGAAACTTGGAAAAGTTTTGATGTTTCTCTGATTAAATAGATAGTTATGTACCTAGAAATGATTTTTGGAAAAAATAAAGAGCAAACTATGAGGCAGCTATAGTTCAAATTTGACCCGCTTCCTACTCAATCAACGTATATTTGTCTTTTTCACGAGAGGTGGATCAAAGCTTTTGACACCCAAAACTTTGGTCAATTGTGAATTATATATGGCCTATTATTATAGAAAATTGATTTGGTCCAATTTTGAAAAAATTATTTGGTTGGTCCTTCACAAAAAAACTCATTTCGGGCACTCAAAAAATGGAAAATGTATTTTCCATGCAAAGAAAATGAGGACTCCCTTAGGCAACATTGTTTGGAATTCCAAGATGCACCCTTGTGCACAATATGAGATCATTTGAACAAACTATGCCATGAATGTGGCCATAAGATTGATCATTTGGCTTGAAAGCCATGAATCTTCACGCATGATAGCTCATTTCTAAGAATTTTTTTAAAATAATTGCCATGTTTCAAATTTATTATTTTTCCTGGAAACTTGGTCACATATAATGACACAATGCGAAGGTTTTCCAATTTTTTTTATTTTTTTGAATTTTTTATGCCCGTTTCAAAATGTGGTCAAAACAGCGGGCTTGGCCGTTCCTAGCTAGTGGTTGAATCTTGAAAAACTTTTGATATTTCTCTTATTAAATAGATACTTATGTACATAGAAATGATTTTTGGAAAAAATAAAGAGCAAACTATGAGGCAGCTGCAGTTCAAATTTGACCCGCTTCCAACTGAATCGGCGGAAATTTGTTTTTTCACGAGAGATGGATCAAAGCTTTTGACACCCAACCATTTGGTCAATTGTGAATTAAATATGTCCTATTGTTTTAGAAAAATGTTTGGTCCAATTTGGCAACAATTATTTGGTAGGTCATTCACAAAAAAACCTCATTTCGGGCACTCGGAAAATGGAAAATGAATTTTCCTTGCAAAGAAAATGAAAACTCCCTTTGGCAACATTGTTTGGAATTCCAAGATGCACCCTTGTGCACAATATGAGATCATTTGAACAAAATATGCCATAAATGTGGCCATAAGATTTATCATTTGGCTTGAAAGCCATGAATCTTCACGCATGATAGCTCATTTCTGAAAACACTTTTTTAAAATAATTGACGTATTACAAGTTTATTATTTTTCCTGGAAACTTGGTCACATATAATGACAAGATGCGAAGGTTTTCCAATTTTTTAATTTTTTATTTTTTATGGCCGTTTCAAAATGCGGTTAAAACGGCGGGCTTGACCGTTCCTAGCTAGTGGTTGAATCTTGGAAAACTTTTTATGTTTCTCTGATTAAATAGATACTTATGTACCTAGAAATGATTTTTGGAAAAAATAAAGCGCAAACTATGAGGCAGCTGTGGTTCAAATTTAACCCGCTTCCAACTAATTCGGTGGAAATTTGTCTTTTTCACGAGAGGTGGATCAAAGCTTTTGACACCCAACCATTTGGCCAATTGTGAATTAAATATGTCCTATTGTTTTGGAAAAATGTTTTGGTCTAGTTTTGCAACAATTATTTGGTAGGTCATTCACAAAAAATACTCATTTTGGGCACTCGGAAAATGGAAAATGATTTTTTTGTCCAAAGAAAATGAAAACTCAATATGCGCCCTTGTGCACAATATGCGATCATTTGAACAAACTATGCTATTAATGTGGCCATAAGATTGATCATTTGGTTTGAAAGCCATTGATCTCCACATATGATAGCTCGTTTCTGAGAACACTTTTTAAGACATTTACTGTAGTTAAAGTTTATTATTTTTCCTCTAAACTAGGTCAGATATAAGGACACAATGCGGAAGTTTTTTTTGTTTTTTTAATTTCTTTCAAAATGATGTCAAAACGGCGGGTATGACTACGGGTCTTCGGTCACCGCTAGGTGACTAACCTATTGCAGGAGCAGATGCAGACGTTATGAACGTTTTGAAAGCTCGATATGATGTGTACTTGATAGTTTAGTGCACCATGCTTTACGGCTTAGAATGGGACTTCAAAAAAGTTTTGAACGCCACAGAGCATATGAGATGTTCCAAGAGCTAAAATTGGTATTTCAGACTCATGCCCATGTCGAGAGGTATGATACCTCTCACTACAAGAAATATGTCATGTTGTGACCTTCTGTCCGTGACCCTGGAAGAATTGGTCATAAATCTACGATCATTTGAGACCAATTGGTCAAAAGCTGTTCCGGGGGCTCCAAACCCTAAACTATAACGACCATTTTGGTCAGAAAGGTCGTAATTTCCTTACATGAAATGGTCATGAAGCAGTCAGGACTGGAACGTTGCTTTATTTCTAGATGATCACGACCAATATAGATGGTCATAACCTTGTAAATGTGGTGGATTGCTATGACTAGGCGCCACCTCATCAGTTTTGCCTATGTGTCATGTCCATGTGTCAAAATTTACCCTAGGTTGTGAAGCAACCTATATTTCTGTCATTCCCAAAATTACCAAAAAATTGGGCATTCTTTACTATCCAAATCATTGCCTCATGACAATATTCCACTCCATTTTCCTGGTAAATCTTCCTCGGCAAATTTCCAAAGTTTTTGTTCAGCTCGAACTGTTGTGAAGGAAGTACTGGCTAGGCATATCCTAATGAGCTAAATTTTTGCCACATCTTCTATATTCCGAAATCATAGCTCTCCACGAAATTTGAGCCCCATCTAACAATACATGTGAGCTCAGCATCCAATCTTTGTTTCTAGTGATATTTTCAGTTCGTGAAGGAACTATATTTTATGTTAATTTATAATTGCTGAAAATTTACCACAACATGACCCTGCCCATAGAACCTCCCTCCACCAAATTTTAGCTCATTTATTCTAGCCAATTTCCCTCAGCATTTTTCCCAATTTTCTGTTCAGTGGAGAGCATTGTGAAGGAAGTACCATTTTTATGTATCCAAATGGTATGAAATTTTTAAAGTGGCTTCACATGCCCAAATTATCATCCTCCTCCAAATTTCAGTTCAATCCATTTATTCATTTGAGTCTAGCTTCAACATTCATATTTTTCTCTAGTGTGGTACGTTCCATAGCAAATGCCACCTAAGCTCCTTCATTTGAGCTGAAAATTTGTGAAGACAGTCTTCTTAGTAGATGATCATCCTCAGCCAAAACTCACGCCCATTGGCCATGTGCATTTCCCGTACCACTAATCAAACACTTAGCTGCTAATTCATGTTTGAGCATAGTTTGGTCTGCTTGTAAGATTCTTCTGTTGTCATTTTGTTCCTAGCACCTACCTGGGGAGTTCCCAATGCACTAGACTTGAATATGCCGTCAAGAACGCAGGGCAATGCCGCGATCACGCAATGACCACACGGTGGTCATGTGAGTTTACGCCCTCTAGAGTTGGGGCCCTCGGCCATCGTCCAAACCTCGATGTATCGCCACCAAACCATGTATTTCTGATTAAATATATACTTATGTATCTAGAAATGATTTTTGGAAAAATAAAGACCAAGCTTTAAGGCAGCTGCAGTTCAAATTTGACCCGCTTCCTGCCGAATTGGCAGAAATTTGTCTTTTTCACCGGAGGTGGATAAAAACTTTTGACACCCAACCATTTTGTCAATTGTGCATTAAATATGGCCTAGTATTTTATAAAACTAATTTGGTCCAATTTTGCAACAAATATATAGTAGGTCCAAATATATGGTAGGTCCTTCACATAAAAAACTCATTTCGGGCCCTCAAAAAATGGAAAATGAATTTTCCGTGCAAAGGAAATGAAAATCCCTTAGGCAACATTGTTTGGAATTCCAAGATGCACCCTTGTGCACAATATGAGATCATTTGAACAAACTATGCCATGAATGTGGTCATAAGAATGATCATTTGGCTTGAAAGCCATGAATCTTCACGTGTGATAGCTCATTTCTGAGAACACTTTTACGAAATAATTGTCGTATTACAAGTTTATTATTTTTCCTAGAAACTTGGTCACATATAATGACACAATGCGAAGGTTTTCCAATTTTTTGATTTTTATTTTATTTTTTATGCCCATTACAAATTGCGGTCAAAAAGGCGGGCTTGACCGTTCCTAGCTAGTAGTTGAATCTTGGAAAACTTTTGATGTTTCTCTAATGAAATAGATACTTATGTACATAGAAATGATTTTTTGAAAAAATAAAGAGCAAACTATGAGGCAGCTGCTGTTCAAATTTGACCGGTTCTTACTAAATTGGCAGAAATTTGTCTTTTTCACGAGAGGTGGATCAAAGCTTTTGACACCCAAACATTTGGTCAATTATGAATTAAATATGGCCTATTATTTCAGAAAATTTATTTGGTCCAATTTTGCAAAAATTATTTGGTAGGTTCTTCACAAAAAAACTCATTTCGGGCACTCAAAAATTGGAAAATGTATTTTCCGTGCAAAGAAAATGAAAACTCCCTTAGGCAACATTGTTTGGAATTCCAAGATGCACCCTTGTGCACAATATGAGATCATTTGAACAAACTATGCCATGAATGTGGCCATAAGATTGATCATTTGGCTTCAAAGCCATGAATCTTCATGCATGATAGCTCATTTCTGAGAACACTTTTTTTAAAATAATTGCCATATTACAAATTTATTATTTTTCCTGGAAACTTGGTCACATATAATGACATAATGCGAAGGTTTTCCAAATTTTTTATTTTTTTTGAATTTTTTATGCCCGTTTCAAAATGCGGTCAAACGGCGGGCTTGGCCGTTCCTAGCTAGTGGTTGAATCTTGAGAAGCTTTTGATATTTATCTGATTAAATAGATACTTATGTACCTAGAAATAATTTTTGGAAAAAATAAAGAGCAAACTATGAGGCAGCTGCAGTTCAAATTTGACCCGCTTCCAACTAAATCGGCGGAAATTTGTTTTTTCACGAGAGGTGGATCAAAGCTTTTGACACCCAACCATTTGGTCAATTGTGAATTAAATATGTCCTATTGTTTTAGAAAAATGTTTTGGTACAATTTTGCAACAATTATTTGGTAGGTCATTCACAAAAAAACCTCATTTCGGGCACTCAGAAAATGGAAAATGAATTTTCCTTGCAAAGAAAATGAAAACTCCCTTTGTCAACATTGTTTGGAATTCCAAGATGCACCCTTGTGCACAATATGAGATCATGTGAACAAACTATGCCATGAATGTGGCCATAAGATTTATCATTTGGCTTGAAAGCCATGAATCTTCACGTATGATAGCTCATTTCTGAAAACACTTTTTTAAAATAATTGACGTATTACAAGTTTATTATTTTTCCTGGAAACTTGATCACATATAATGACAAGATGCGAAGGTTTTCCAATTTTTTTTATCTTTTTATTTTTTATGGCCGTTTCAAAATGCGGTCAAAACGGCGGGCTTGACCGTTCCTAGCTAGTGGTTGAATCTTGGAAAACTTTTGATGTTTTTCTGATTAAATTGATACTTATGTACCTAGAAATGATTTTTGGAAAAATAAAGAGCAAACTATGAGGCGGCTGTAGTTCAAATTTAACCCGCTTCCAACTGAATCGGTGGAAATTTATCTTTTTCACGAGAGGTGGATCAAAGCTTTTGACACCCAACCATTTGGCCAATTGTGAATTAAATATGTCCTATTGTTTTGGAAAAATGTTTTGGTCCAGTTTTGCAACAATTATTTGGTAGGTCATTCACAAAAAAACCTCATTTTGGGCACTCGAAAAATGGAAAATATTTTTTCGTCCAAAGAAAATGAAAACTCAATATGCGCCCTTGTGCACAATATGCGATCATTTGAACAAACTATGCTATTAATGTGGCCATAAGATTGATCATTTGGTTTGAAAGCCATTGATCTCCACATATGATAGCTCGTTTTTGAGAACATTTTTAAGACATTTACTGTAGTTAAAGTTTATTATTTTTCCTCTAAACTAGGTCAGATATAAGGACACAATGCGGAAGTTTTTTTTTTGTTTTTTTTGAATTTCTTTCAAAATGTTGTCAAAACGGCGGGTATGACTACGGGTCTTCGGTCACCAGGAAGGTGACGACGACGAACTCCTCGCTCGGGACCACCTCCTCGATGCCCTGCTCTTCTACGTGCCGAGGTCCTTGCTGGCGGCCTTGCTAGATACAAATCCAGAGCTTCTTTATTCAGTATTGCTGCCCCCGCCCTCGAAGTCGAGACGTCGAATGGTCCAAAAACCTTAGCTACTTGGACCCTAAAACCTAAAGCTAAAACGATCCACACACGAGGCATCTGACGACCCTCCTCACCGCCGACGACCAAGAAGTCACCGGCGGAGGGAACCACTGACGGATGGTGCCAAAAGAGTCGCTTCTCTTAGCCTAAGAGATCTGCACTTTATTTTTAGCCGATTACGACCTACTTAGATGGTCATGGACGTCGCACACATGTACTCTGTTTTGATTGGTTCACAGATTACGACCTACTTAGATGGTCATGGACGTCGCACACATGTACTCTGTTTTAATTGGTTCACAGGCATGTCATGCGGATCATGGATCCAGCATCGTCCGATCCACCCGGATCCAACGGCAGCGCTCCCTCCTCACCTTCTCACCCACCTAGCCCAACAACCCACAGGCCACAGCCCGCACTCCTCCCTCGTCCCCCGCGAACCCTAGCGCTCCCCGATCCCTCCCACCTCCCCTTCCCTCGCCACCACCCACCCCTCCCCTCGCTCTCCTCCCTCCCCTCCAGCAAGATCCAGCACGCTCCAAGATCCCCACGCTCTGCTCCTCCCTCCCTCCCCTCCGGCAAGATCTAGCGCACGGCCTGCCTCTCCTCGATCCAGATCGACAGGTCCACCACCTACACTTTTGGCGACCCCAATCCGGCGACAGAGATGGCTGCTCCCGCGCCGACCTTCTTCCTCGCCCCAGATGTCGCTGCTCGTCTCCTCTCCGGTTAGTGCGGAGGAGCCACCGCTGTCGAGGCGGCCCATCTCTTCCTCACATGGCCATGGCCATGGTGAGCCTGCAAGATGTGCAGCAGCAGGTCAGGCCCCTCACCTTATTCTTCTTCTACCTATCTCTGGTGGGGAAGATATTGATTTCCCAGCCCGCCTGACGGCCCGCTCCCCTTGCCCCCGCGCAGATCTCCGAGTACAACGGCTCCCCCGTGGTGGAGATGGTGGGGAAGAACTGCTTCGCCATCGCCAGCGACTACCGCCTCAGTGTGCAGCTGCAGACCGTCGCCATCGACTTCCAACGGGCCTTCAAGATCCACGACAAGCTCTACATCAGCCTCTCCGGCCTCGCCACTGACGCCCAGACATTGTGAGCCGCCCCGCCCGCCCCCTTTTCCCTCTGGTTGATGTTGGTTTCCCGTGGTGGCCGTCGTGCTTAATCTAGGGTTTGTTTGTTTGCTGGCATCGGTGTGCAGGTACCAACAGCTCCTATTCAAGCACAAGCTATACCAGCTGCGGGAGGAGTGCGACATGAAGCCCGAGACCTTCACTAGCCTCGTCTCCTCCATGCTCTACGAGAAGAGGTGAGGCTTCATTTATTCTTAGGTGGCTTGAATCCTTGGTTATACAAACTGAAGAGTGATTAGAGGAAGCTACTCTTATGATTCAGCATAGACATTTGCAGTAAGTACTCTTATGGTTTGTCTAATATTTCCCTTGACTGACATTTGATGTGGTTCCCTGCCATGGATGAGCTACAGCCAGATTAACTAGGTTCAATTTCTGTTGCTGATAATGCATATTGATCCATATGTTCTTGTTTCTGTACACATGGACAGCTTACACCTAACTGACTGACTGACTGTTGATTTGCTTGGAGGGAAGAGTTCATTTTTGCTACCGTACTAGCCTTTGGAACATTTTTGACACGCCATGTAGTATACTGACAACCACCTTTCCTCTAGCGCTGCTACACAATGCTAGTTAGGATGAGTACAACTACATTTTTATCTATCTGAAAAATGGTGCAAAGATTTACTAGTACTTGCCTTGGTGATATGATACGTCCATGGTGCGATTTAATTAGATTCAGACTTCGATAGGCCAGGGCATGTGCTTGTATTAGCATGGAACAATTACTACTAATTAATGAAGGAAGCACACTTCTTCACATGAAGGAAGATATGTCTGTGTTAGTATTAGTGTTCTTGATCTTACCTGATAGACTTGTTTTTACTAATATAAACAAATAAAACAGATTGTTTGCATTGAATCAAATCATTCTCACTTTTAATTGAGTTCTAAGTACGTAGAGTCTTTAGTTCTTTGCTTATAATATAGTCAGAATTATACCGTGTGACTGAATCATGTCTTATTTAGTTGGCTGATCAGTATCTTTAGTTTTCTGATGATTGCTCAATTCTCAATTCTGAATAAATAAGTACCTGACCCTATTGCTTCTTTCTTTCTTTGGGGCTATGAGTTGATGGCCATGCTGTTGTTTTGCTCTGCTTGATAATTCTTTCATTGTCCGGTCTGCTCTGCTCGGCATAGTTTCTAGTTGCTTATAAGACGATAAAACAGTGGTGATGTGAGGTCCGACAATGGTTTGTAATTTTGGTTTCATCCCCAACCTCTCCAGCTAGCTTCTTCTTCACATCATATCATATTTGCACCTGCTGCTGCATCATGGATTGAATGGTCACCTACTAGCTAAGTAGCTTAGCTTGTATTGCCATCGAATTAGTCAATACTGTTTCACTTTGCTTGTTTCTTGTACTAGGTCTGTCAGTTACAGCATAAACTAACAAATTTCTTAGCTCTCAACTATGAATGCATAGCTAGCTGAACCTGTTCTTTCTTTCTTTCTTCAGAGCTATGACTTATATGGGTCAAGCTGCTATTTTGTTTTGCTCGATGATAATCTTTGCTGCCAGTATACTGATACATGTGGTGATACTTGCCTAAACTGAAGTTGTGAATGTAGCATTATTTTCCTGCTGCTACTTATCCCTGGCTCACCTGCTCTAGTTGGTTTCAATTGATATTTGTCTCATCCAACACACTGACTATAAATGTGTTGTTTTAATCCTAATGATGATGTTGTAGTATAAGGTGGAACACCATATTCCTGTTTTAATCGAAAAGGAATAAAGCAATCATGTTTGTTTGCTTGGTGTGTGTCAATCTCAAAATGGCGGACAAAACATGACAAGTGAACACCTTGAGGCTCTGTTTCCTGTTCCCTATTGTAGTTTCTAGATTTATTTTGCATATGCAACACATCATCTTGAATACCATCTATTTGTATATGTTTAGGGTATGCATGATGCCTCTGATCTGTATTAGATCAGTATGTTAATATTAGTAGGCATATATCCATGTATGAGCAGTGCATAGTGCAGTTGGCCATATTCTAGCTCATATGGAACTTCCTGTGATATGGTGCAATCTTGTTTTGTTTCATTGATTGCTTTTATTTTGTCCCTAACCATTTTTTTGTTCTATAACATGTAGATGCTGGCGTTCGTTCATGTTTCGTCGCAAGCCGGATGAAGAAGTGAAGAAGCATTTAGTTCTAGCTCATTGGAGCTAGTTATACTTTTATAGATATTTAGTTGAAACACTCAATTTAGTTGTGTTCTTGGTGGCTGTAAACCTGATGTGAAGTATGTTCAATTATAAACGTGGTGTGAACTATGTTTGATTGTAATGTACCAAATTTGGTTGTTTGATCTGTTTGAAGTATTACTTCTCTTTTCAGTATATTCTGATTTAAATATTTGTTTTTATTTACTAGAAAATTGAAATCTAAAGAATATGACCTTGACCATTGGGACCCACTCAATTGGGACCCATCTGACTATTGGATCTGTCTTAAAAAAAGTAATTGTTGAGCCAAAAAGGCCATGACCCAGAAAATAAAAAGGTCGAATTGCTATGCTAGGCCCATGTAGCTATTAAAAATTGTAGAAAAAAAAATATATAAATGGGCTGAATTAATGGGTCGGCCCATATAGACACTGTCGGTGTCAAAACCGCCGGATCTCGAGTAGGGGGTCCCGAACTGTGCGTCTAAGGCGGATGGTAACAGGAGGCAGGGGACACGATGTTTACCCAGGTTCGAGCCCTCTTGATGGAGGTAATACCCTACTTCCTGCTTGATTGATCTTGATGATATGACTATTTCAAAAGTTGATCTGCCACGAGATCGTAGAGGCTAAATCCTAGAAGCTAGCCTATGGTATGATTGTTGTTGTCCTACGGACTAAGCCCTCCGGTTTATATAGACACGGGAGGGGGCTAGGGTTACACAGAATCGGTTACAAGGGAGGAGATCTACATATCCATATTGCCAAGCTTTCCTTCCACACCAAGGAGAGTCCCATCCGGACACGGGACGAAGTCTTCAATCTTGTATCTTCATAGTCCAACAGTCCGGCCAAAGGATATAGTCCGGCTGCCGGATACCCCCTAATCCAGGACTCCCTCAGTAGCCCCTGAACCAGGCTTCAATGACGATGAATCCGGCGCGCAGATTTGTCTTCGGCATTGCAAGGCGGGTTCCTCCTTCGAATACTCCATAGAAGATTTTGAACACAAGGATAGTGTCCGGCTCTGCAAAACAAGTTCCACATACCACTGTAGAGAGGATAATATTTCCACAAATCTAATCTGCTGACATGTTTGGCAGCATGACATCACACCATGGCCCGGTCAATATCCGAACCTTTTTTCTCAACCAGCTACAACATGCATTGCCAGGCGGTTTTCTTGGCACGTCTTGTCGAAGCAGAGATCGCGTTCCCTTATTACGGGATTATCATCAATGCGGATGTGGATAACCTAACCGCGCCGTCAATTATGGCGCTTGGGGAATAAGAAGCTTTACCAGGTGAGTGGGGAGACGCATCGCCTCTTCCACCCTTATAAAGGACAAGGATTTACTCCTTTCACCCACGCTTTCTTCTCGATTAATTTCCCTCAGCTCAAGCTCCAACACCCAAGCGTTCATCTTCTCTGCCCACAAAAAGTCCTCCAAAGATGTCCGGATCCGGAGCAGGAGGCAAATGGATGGCCTCTACTGTTCGAGAGAAGGATATCAAAAAGTTTCGGGAGGCCAGGTACCTGGCCAAGGAAATCAGCCACCGTCTCTCGACGGCGGGACTCATCGTCCCTACTCCGGAACCCCACGAAAGGGTTGTATTCCTCTCTCACTTTACTCGCGGGCTAGGGTTTCCCCTCCACCCGTTCGTTCGTGGCATCATGTATTATTATGGGATCAATCTACACGACATGTCCCCTAATTCCTTCATCAACATCTCGACATCCATCGTCGTGTGCGAGGCTTTTCTCCGTATTTCGCTGCACTTGGGTTTATGGCTGAAGATTTTTAACGTAAAGCCCAAGGTGGTGGGCGGCGAGCACGCCGAATGCGGGGCGCGCTATGGTGAGCAAGATGCCCAATGTCATATGGCCAACGGGAACCTTTAATGATTCTATCAGGGAGTGGCAACAGCAGTGGTTTTACATCACTGAGCCGCGCGGCCAGGAATGGGACGCTTCTCCCGAGTTTTGATCCGGTGCCCCCCTGCGGCTTACATCCTGGGTTAAGAAAGGCCTGGACTGGTCCTCATCTGACGAAGTTTCTGCGCTCCAGACGCGCGTAGAGGATATGGGAGACAAGAACATTGAGCTTGTCAATGTGGTCCAGGTGATGCTAGTTCGCCGGATCTTTCCTTGTCAGCACCGGACTCGCAATTTATGGGAATTTGATCCGGCCAGGCACCAGACCTTGCGGGAGCTTTTCGGCTCCTCACACAAGGACATTTGGAAGGTGCTTTTTAAGTCCAGCAAGTCATGGCCGGACTCCGCCGAGGACCAGGGTACCAACTATCCCGCCCTGCAAGTTCGGTAAGTTATCGAAACTTTTTATCCGTGTAACCCAAGGGAAGCGCTTAACGCGTTTTATAAAATTCTCCAGGGTTGGACGAAGAAGGCGGAGCGAATCTATTATCCGTCCCCGTTGCCCGAAGAACCAGACATCCCACTTCTGATGAAGATGCTAGTTCTGGCGCCTTACAAGGTGCCAAAGTAGACGGCCGAGAAGGAGGCCAAAAAGACCTGGGGTGACCTTCGTCGCCGTGGTACTTCAGAAAAAATAGCCGAAGGCTCCAATGCCCATTCCGCCTCCGAAGAGGACGAGGAGGAGGAAGATGAATCCCCTGCAGGGGGGAGAAGGAAGAGGATGGCCTCCGCAAACTTGGAGGCCGAGCTGCCCAAAAGGGGAAAGGCTCCACTTCTGGAGGAGTCCACTGCCGCCACCGACAGTGGCCCAACGGGGGGTCCTAGGGCCCAACCCTTGATAAACTCGTAAGTATATAGAATCCGAGTACGTTTTAAGCGTCCGGACTCATCGTGGCTTAGTATTTTAACCTAAGCCGTATTTTTGCATAGTCCGGCGAGGTCCCGTACCAGACGGTCCTCAACAGAGGACTTGCTGAGCTCAAATGCTATGGAGAGCGGGACGCCCCCAAAGGCCCCTTTCTCCAAACAGGTGCATTACACCGAGGCTTCATCCCAGAAGGACCCCGGCCAAGGTGGAAAGGAAAGAATCGTGAAGGCGGCGCCTGGAGGTCAAACCTTAGGGGCCAGACACATGGGGGAAAAGATTCCCATGGGGGCTGATGGAGGAGACCATCCTGAGTTCGGCTCCCAGCCGGATGCGATTCCAGAGACTTATCCGGCTCCAGAATTAAGTAGGCAACCTCCTTCAACTGGGGGGGGGGGCGTGCCAGTTCCACCGGCGACCTCTGCCTATCCAGAAGTGTCGGATGCTTTGATGGTGGCTGAGGGAGTCCTGGATTAGGGGGTATCCGGATAGCCGGACTATATCCTTTGGCCGAACTGTTGAACTATGAAGATACAAGATTGAAGACTTCGTCTCGTGTCCGGATGGGACTCTCCTTGGCGTGGAAGGCAAGCTTGGCAATACGGATAGGTAGATCTCCTTCCTTGTAACCGACTCTGTGTAACCCTAGCCCCCTCCGTGTCTATATAAACCGGAGGGTTTAGTCCGTATGATAACAACAATCATACCATAGGCTAGCTTCTAGGGTTTAGCCTCTACGATCTCGTGGTAGATCAACTCTTGTAATACTCATATCATCAAGATCAATCAAGCAGGAAGTAGGGTATTACCTCCATCGAGAGGGCCCGAACCTGGGTAATCATCATGTCCCCCGCCTCATGTTACCATCCGCCTTAGACGCACAGTTCGGGACCCCATATCCGAGATCCGCCGGTTTTGACACCGACATTGGTGCTTTCATTGAGAGTTCCACTGTGCCGTCACCGTAAGGCTTGATGGCCCCTTCAATCATCTGTAACGATGCGGTCCAGGGTGAGGTTTTCCTCCTCGGACAAATCTTCGTATTCGGCGGCTTCGCACTACGGGCCAATTCGCTTGGCCATCTGGAGCAGATCCAGAGCTACGCCCCTGGCCACCAGGCCAGGTTCGAAAACTTGAACTACACTGCCGATATCCGCAAATACTTGATCTTCAACGGATTCGAGCCCTTGCTAGGTGTGCCGCACAATCACGACGAGCATGATATAGCTCTGCCGTCGGACGGTGTTCAGGAGATCACACCGGCAACTACTCCGGCATTTAATCCGGAGAAAATTGCGCCATCCGAGGATGGGTGGATAGACCCCGCCATGGAGGTCATACTCTCAGCGGGGATAGAGCCGGATACTGACCTTACGCCTCACGAGAGCCGTGATGCCGAACCACTAGATTCATCTCCGGCCACGGACTCCGAGCCGCCTGCGCCCATGCCTATCGAATCCGATTAGGTGCCGATCATGGAGTTCACCTCCGCGGATATCTTTCAGCACTTGCCCTTTGGCGATGTGCTAAACTCATTAAGGTCTCTCTCCTTGTCAGGAGAACCTTGGCCGAACTATGTCCAGCTAGGATGGGATGCGGACGACGAAGAAATTCGCTCCCCACCCAGCACCCACTTAGTAGCCACTGTCGATGATTTAACCGATATGCTCGACTTCGACTCCGAAGACATTGATGGTATGGACGACGATGCAAGAGACGAACAGGAACCACTGCCCACAGGGCACTGGACCGCCACCTCATCATATGATATATACATTGTGGATACACCCAAAGAAGGCAATGGCGATAAGACAGCGGAGGATGACCCCTCCAAGAAGCAACCCAACGCCGACGTCAGCGGCGCCGCTCTAAGTCTCGCCATAGAAAAAGTAGTGATACCGGCACAAGAGACAATAACACTTCGGACAGTGCCGAAGACGACGACAATCCCCTACAGCAAGATTTAGAGCGGGAGGATGAACAAGCCAGCCCTCCTGAGTGGGCAGCAGACAGAGAAGCGGAGGATGACAATTACATGCCTCTCTCCGAAGACGAGGTGAGCCTCGGCGACGAAGAATTTATCATTCCTGAGGATCCCGTTGAGCAGGAGCACTTTAAGCGCCGGCTTATAGCCACAGCAAATAGCCTGAAGAAAAAGCAACAACAGCTTCGAGCTGATCAAGATTTGCTAGCAGACAGATGGACTGAAGTCCTTGCGGCCCAGGAATATGAACTCGAACGCCCCTCCAAGGGTTACCCAAAGTGCTGGTTGCTACCCCGACTCGAGGAGGAAGCATTAAAACCTACATCACCAGCGTACGATGTGGCTGATCGGCCACCTCGTGGCCGAGACAGAGAGGCAGTTCAGCCTGAAGCTCAGCCTGCACCCCGCCGCCACTCAAACAAAAATACCAAGGCTCGGGGCAACACGGCGAGACCCACGAGACGTTTTGGAAAATAGGGCAAAACACGCAAGATCGATATATGGATCACGGGGGCGCGCACCTACGCGGGACGATGACCGTCAAGCCGGATACAGTAAAAGTAAATCCGGCCGGGCTGAACACAGCAGACAAGACTCATACGAACTGCGTCGTGATATGGCCCAGCATAGAGGCGCCGCACACCCTCTTTGCTTCACTGACGAAGTAATGGATCATGAATTCCCAGAGGGTTTTAAACCCGTAAATATCGAATCATATGATGGTACAACAGATCCCGCGGTATGGATCGAGGATTTCCTCCTCCACATCCACATGGCCAGCGGTGATGATCTACATGCCATCAAGTACCTCCCACTAAAACTCAAAGTACCAGCTGGGCATTGGCTTAATAGCTTGCCAGCAGACTCCATTAGCTGTTGGGAGGATCTGGAAGGTGCATTCCTTGACAACTTCCATGGCACTTATGTGCGACCACGGGATGCCGATGACTTGAGCCATATAACTCAGCAGCCAGGGGAATCGGCCAGGCAATTCTGGACACGGTTCCTAACCAAGAAGAATCAAATTGTCGACTGTCCGGACGCAGAGGCCTTAGCGGCATTTAAGCATAACATCCGTGACGAGTGGCTCGCCCGGCACCTCGGTCAGGAGAAGCCGAAGTCTATGGCAGCCCTCACGACACTCATGACCCACTTTTGCGCGGGAGAGGATAGCTGGCTGTCTCGCAGCAACAACATATCAAGGAACCTTGGCACTCCGGATACCAAGCATAGTAACGGTAGACCACGTCGTAGCAGACACAAACGCCGTAGCAACGGCGATAACGCCGAGGATACCGCAGTCAATGCCGGATTCAGTGGCTATAAATCCGGTCAGCAGAAAAAGCCATTCAAAAGAAGTACTCCGGGCCCGTCCAGTTTGGACCGCAGACTCGATCGCTCGTGTCAAATACATGGCACCCTCGGTAAGCCAGCCAATCACACCAACAGAGAATGCTGGTTGTTCAAGCAGGCCGGCAAGTAAAATGCCGAAAACAAGGACAAGGGGATGCATAGTGGCGACGAGGAGGAGCCCCGGCCGCCGAACATGGGAGGACAGAAGAGGTTCCCCCCACAAGTGAGGACGGTGAACATGATATACGCAACCCACATCCCCAAGAGGGAACGGAAGCGTGCACTAAGGGACGTCTATGCGATGGAGCCCGTCGCCCCAAAGTTCAACCCATGGTCCTCTTGTCCGATCACCTTCGATCGCAGGGACCACCTGATACGTCTCCGTCGTATCTACTTTTCCAAACACTTTTGCCCTTGTTTTGGACTCTAACTTGTATGATTTGAATGGAACTAACCCGGACTGACACTGTTTTCAGCAGAATTGCCATGATGTTGTTTCATATGCAGAAAACAAATATTCTCGGAATGTCCTGAAACTCCACGGAACATCTTAGAAAAAACAATAAAAAAATCCTCGCCAAAGATGAAGACCAGGGGCCCACACCCTGTCCATGAGGGTGGGGGCGCCCCCCCTCTAGGGCTTTCCCCCTACCTCGTGGGCCCCCTGGACACCCTACGACGCCAACTCCAACTCTATATATTAGCTTTCGGGGAGAAAAAAATCAGAGAGAAGAAATCATCGCGTTTTACGATACGGAGCTGCCGCCAAGCCCTAAAACCTCTCGGGAGGGCTGATCTGGAGTCCGTTCGGGGCTCCGAAGAGGGGGATTCGTCGCCGTCGTCATCATCAACCATCCTCTATCACCAATTTCATGATGCTCACCGCCGTGCGTGAGTAATTCCATCGTAGGCTTGCAGGACGGTGATGGTTTGGATGAGATTTATCATGTAATCGAGTTAGTTTTGTTAGGGTTTGATCCCTAGTATCCACTATGTTCTGAGATTGATGTTGCTATGACTTTGCTATGCTTAATGCTTGTCACTAGGGCCCGAGTGCCATGATTTCAGATCTGAACCTATTATGTTTTCATGAATATATGTGTGTTCTTGATCCTATCTTGCAAGTCTATAGTCACCTACTATGTGTTATGATCCGGCAACCCCAAAGTGACAATAATCGGGACCACTCCCGGTGATGACCATAGTTTGAGGAGTTCATGTATTCACTATGTGCTAATGCTTTGTTCCGGTTCTCTATTGAAAGGAGGCCTTAATATCCCTTAGTTTCCAATAGGACCCCGCTGCCACGGGAGGGTAGGACAAAAGATGTCATGCAAGTTCTTTTCCATAAGCACGTATGACTATATACGGAATACATGCCTACATTACATTGATGAATTGGAGCTAGTTCTGTGTCACCCTATGTTATGACTGATACATGATGAACCGCATCCGGCATAATTATCCATCACTAATCCGGTGCCTACGAGTTTTCCATATACTGGTTCTCGCTTATTTACTTTCCTGCTGCTACTATTACAATCACTACAAAATACCAAAAACATTACTTTTGTTGTCTTTACTTTTGTTGCCGTTACCACCACTATCATATTACTTTGCTACTAAACACTTTGCTACAGATACTAAGTTTCCAGGTGTGGTTGAATTGACAACTCAGCTGCTAATACTTGAGAATATTATTTGGCTCCCCTTGTGTCGAATCAATAAATTTGGGTTGAATACTTTACCCTCGAAAGCTGTTGCGATCCCCTATACTTGTGGGTTATCAAGACTAATTTCTGGCGCCGTTGCCGGGGAGCATAGCTCTATTCTTTGAGTCACTTGGGATTTATATCTGCTGGACACTATGAAGAACTTGAAAGATGCTAAGACAACAATTTACCCCTCAACTACGAGGGGAGGTAAGGAACTGCCATCTAGCCTTGCACTTGATTCACCTTCTGTTATGAGTAAGCTAGCGACACCTAAACCTGCTTCTGCTATTTGTTCTGATATGTTGCATGTTATTGATGATGCCACCTCTGCTATGCATGATACTTATGATGAAACTGCTTCTATGCCTGATACTACTGTGCCCCTTAGTGAATTTCTTGATGAACAAATTGCTAGGGCTAGAGAAAAAGAAATTATTGAATCTGAATACGATGATGACAGTGATGATGAAAATATGCCTGTTATTCCTGAGGGTTATCTTTTTTATATAGAATCTTCTGTCGCTATTTTAGCTTGCAAAGATAGATATGATCTAAAAAGGTTATTAGCTAAGTGGAACAAAGAATCACTTAGAGATAAAATGAAACCTGACCCTGCTTTTGCTACTTCACCCATCTGTGTTCCTGATAAGGATTATAAATTCTCTGTCGATCCTGATATAATTACTTTGGTTGAATCTGATCCTTTTTATGGCTATGAATCTGAAACTGTTGTGGCACATCTTACTAAGCTAAATGATATAGCCGCCCTGTTTACTAATGATGAGAGATCGCGTTACTTTTATATACTCAAAATATTTCCGTTCTCATTAAAGGGTGATGCTAAGATATGGTTTAATTCTCTTGATCCTGGTTGTGTGCGTAGTCCCCAGGATATGATTTATTACTTCTCTGCTAAATATCTCCCTGCTCATAAGAAACAAGCTGATTTAAGGGAAATATACAACTTTGTGCAAATTAAAGAAGAGAGTCTCCCACAAGCTTGGGGGAGGCTTCTCAAGTTACTTAATGCTTTGCCTGATCATCCTTTTAAGAAACCTGAAATACTTGATATCTTTTATAATGGACTAACCGATGCTTCCAGAGATTACCTGGATAGTTGTGCTGGTTCTCTTTTCAGGGAAAGAACACCAGATGAAGCTGAAATTCTATTGGATAATATGTTGACAAATGAAAATAATTGGGCACCTCCTGAGCCAACTCCTGCTCCAATTAATGATCCTATTCCTAAACCAACTCCAAAGAAGAGAGGTGTTCTATTTCTCAGTCCCAATGATATGCAAGAAGCAAAGGAATCTATGAAAGAAAAAGGTATTAAAGCTGAAGATGTTAAGAATTTACCTCCTATTGAAGAAATACATGGTCTTAATTTACCGCCTGTTGAAGAAACATATGATCTCAATCACTTATTTATTGAAGAACCTCCTGATTCCGATATCCCGACATAGGTAGTAAAGGTAAATTCTCTCTATAGATTTGATGAAGGTGATATCCCTTACTATAAGTCTGCTAGGCAATGCTTCGATGAGTTTGATAATTTTATTGTCAAACAAGAAAATTTTAATGCTTACTTTGGTAGGCAATTGAGATATGATTTCGATATGCTTAGACGCTTGGGTGATTACATGGCTAATATTAGAGGTGAACCTAAACTTGTTAGCAAACATGCTTCTATGGTTACCACTCAAGTAGAACAAGTACTTAAAGCTCAAAAAGAAGTGCTTGATGAAATGAATAGTAAGAAAAATTATTATGCTGTTAGAGTGGCTACTAGAACTGGTAGAATGACTCGGGAACCTTTGTATCCTGAAGGCCATCCTAAGAGAATCGAGCAAGATTCTCAAAGAAATAATATTGGTGCACCTAGTTCTTCTAAGAAAAAGAAAAAGAAAAATGATAGAACTGTGCAAACTTCTAGTGAACCTATTGCTGAACCACCTGATAATCCAAATGATATCTCTATGTCTGATGCTGAAAAACAATCTGGTAATGAACATGAACCTAGTGAAAATGTTAATGATGATGTTCATCATGATGCTCGTCCTAGTAATGATAATGATGTAGAAATTGAACTTGCTATTGATCTTGATAAACCACAATCAAAGAATCAATGTTATGATAAGAGAGACTTTGTTGCTAGGAAACATGGTAAAGAAAGAGAACCTTGGGTTCAGAAACCCATGCCTTTTCCTCCCAAACCATCCAAGAAAAAGGATGATGAGGATTTTGAGCACTTTGCTAAAATAATTAGACCTATCTTCTTGCGTATGCGATTGACTGATGTGCTCAAAACAAATCCTTATGCTAAATATATGAAAGATATCATTACTAATAAAAGAAAGATACCGGAAGCTGAAATTTCCACCATGCTTGCTAATTATACTTTTAAGGGTGGAATACCAAAGAAACTTGGAGATCCCTTGCTCCATTAACAGAAATTATATTAAAACTGCTTTATGTGATCTTGGAGCTGGTGTTAGTGTTATGCCTCTCTCTTTATATCGTAGACTTGACTTGAATAAGTTGACACCTACTGAAATATCTTTGCAAATGGCTGATAAATCAACTGCTATACCTGTCGGTATTTGTGAGGATGTGCCTGTTGTGGTTGCAAACGTTACTATTTTAACGGACTTTGTTATTCTTGATATTCCCGAGGATGATAGTATGTCTATTATTTTTGGAAGACCTTTTCTTAATACTGCAGGGGCTGTTATTGATTGCAACAAAGGCAATGTCACATTTCATGTTAATGGTAATGAGCATACGGTACACTTCCCGAGGAAACAACCTCAAGTTCATAGTATCAACTCTATTGGAAAAATTCCATCGATTATATTTGGAGGTTTTGAATTTCCTCTTCCTACTGTCAAAAAGAAATATGATATACTTATTATTGAGGATGTGCATATCCCCGCTGAGGTAACTTAGTGTTATTCGAAATTTCTCCGGTTTTATGAGTATCGGAATGAGTTTGTTAACAAGACTTGATCAACCTTGTTAGGGATTCTTTTTGATGAGCATGAGATGGATGAAACTAGAAGCACAACCTTCTGTACCCTCTTTATATTATGTGTTTTTAGTAGAAATAAAGTAAAAATAGTATTTTTCTGTCTGTTTCCTGTCTTATCCGTGCAATATAAAAATATCCCGAAAATAAAAGTCCTCAGAATGACATGCCAATTTAATATGGTTTTTTCGGGAATATTTGAGGATTTACTGTGCAAAAATTACCACGGGAGGAGCTGCCACCTGGCCACGAGGGTGGAGGGCGCGCCCCCCTCCTAGGGCGCGCCCCCTGCCTCGTGGGCCCACGGTGGCCCTCCTCCACTTATCCCAGCACCCATCTTCTTCCTCTGCCTCACACAAATCCGAAAAACAAACTCAAGCACGAGTTCCAGCCACTTTTGCTATGATTTTTGATCTCCTTGCTCAAAGCACCTCTCGCAAAACTGCTTGGGGAGATTATTCCTTGGTATGTGACTCCCTCCATTGGTCCAATTAGTTTTTGTTCTAGTGCTCTATTCTTTGCAAATTTGTGCGGCATAGGTGACCATGTTCTTGAGCTTGCATGTCAAATTTATATGGTTCCAAGTAGTTCTAATGCTTGATATAGACTCTAGGCACTGGTAGGAGTAGTTGCTATCAGTTTTACTGAAATTGGTTCACTTTTGTTTGAAGTTACTAAAAATTTCAGATTATTTCAGAAATAATGAAGAGACTTTTGAGGGGCTCATCGAGCCGAAGCTCAAAGGATAAACAAAATGAAGAAGCTCAGAGGCCCAAATATAATTTGCCTCGTACCACAGAAATCCGTCCGTGTGAATGGCCTTCTGATAATTTCTTGAGAGAGGTCGGGATTTATGAGAATTTCTATTCATTGATTGAGAATTCTGGCCTCACTGACTTCGTCCGCGACCAATGTCCACAGTATCTCTTACTCACAAATACTTTTGTGCAAAACTTCCACTTTTACCCTAAAGAATCACCTCCTTCAGTAGAGTTTCATTTGTATGACGTTGTGAAGAAAATGCCATTGTCTGAATTTTGCGTAGTATGCAACATACCCCCTGAGGGTATGTTAGAGGAACCACCCTGTCATGAGGTGGAACCATTTGTCAAACTTATCTCTGTGGGAGAAACCAGGAAGGTTTCTGATGCAAGAATTACTAGCATACATTTTCTTGTATTACGCTATTTTTCCTTATTTGCTAGTCGTTGCTTGATTGGTCGCGGGAACTGTGGGAATCTTAGTGTTCCCGATATTATTATTCTGTTCGATGGTTTATACCGCGACAAAACTGTTAGTATGGGCGGAATTATTGCTAGACGGTTAAGACTGAACCGTACTAAGGGCCCCATCTTTGGAGGCATTTATGCTTCACGCCTCGCTGCACATTTTAACATAGCTATTAGGCATTATGAGAAAGAAGAAAAATTGCTGCCTAGTGCTTACTTAGATTACAAGAGTATGATAGCACATGATTTTCTCGTTAAGGACAGGAATGGAGAGCTCAAATATAAGTTATACTTTGATAAACATCATCCTGAAACTATTACGTTGCCTGCTCCTTCTTTGTTTAATTTTGTAGGGACCTATCTCGTTACGTGGGCTGCTGTCCAAGCTTACCGGAATCCTGCACCAGCCCCGGAACCGTAACCACAAGATGAGCCTCCACGACAATCTGTTTATTCTTGGGATCCAGAGATGACTGTCAGCCAGTGGCAGTCAGAGTCTTCTTCGTCGCAGTATGACCCCAGCTACACCTACGGGTATCCGCCAGGCTATCCCTGGCAATAAACCAACTTAGGCCAGAAGCCTAAACTTGGGGGAGTACGTATTTCTCACCGACATTACATTTATGTTCACACACACTCATTGCTAGATGTCGGTGCTCATACTCTTTCACTGTAATATCCATGCTAGTTTATTTTCTTTTTCCTGCTTTCTTATTGTGTGTTTGTTAAACCTTAAGAAAAACAAAAAAAATAGTAGTAGTTTACTTTCTTGCAGTAGTAGTAATTAAAAAGAAAACCCAAAAATATTTCCCGTTCTTCTTTTGCTTGTTGGGAGCTTTCCCGTGTAAATATTTTTTATTTCTTTTCTTTTCTTTGGGGGTCAGTAGTAGAAGACCATGATTAAATTGTTGAAGTGGCTCTTATATGCATTATTGTTGATTTAACCAAGAGCCCATATTGCCTTGTCTTCTCCTGTTTATTGAATGCTCGCAGATTCCAGCTTAGTCCAATGCACGTGCACTCTTATTATTATTCACACCGTTCGGTCGTGCAAGTGAAAGGCAATTATGAAGATATATGATGAACTGACTGAGATGGGAAAAGCTGGTATGAACTCGACCTCTTTTGTTTTTGTAAATATGATGAGTCCGTCGTTCTTGAGTCAGCTTATTATGAATAAACATGTTTGCAATGACAATTAAAGATCATAGTTGCTTGTGCCATGCTTGATTAGCTATGAGTTATAATGATTTACCTTGCGTGCCAACATGCTATTGAGATGGCTATGATGTGGTATGATGGGGTGGTATCCTCCTTTAAATGATTTAAGTGACTTGACTTGGCACATGTTCACGCATGTAGTTGAAACAAATCAACATAGCCTTCACGATATTTATGTTCATGGTGGATTATATCCTACTCATGTTTGCATCCAATGTTTATTAATTTTAATGCATGTACATGGTTGTTGTCGCTCTCTAGTTGGTCGCTTCCCAGTCTTTTGCTAGCCTTCACTTGTACTAAGCGGGAATACTGCTTGTGCATCCAATCCCTTAAACCCCCAAGTTATTCCAGATGAGTCCACTATACCTTCCTATATGCGGTATCTACCTGCCATTCCAAGTAAATTTGTATGTGCCAAATTCTAAACCTTCAAATAAACATTCTGTTTTGTATGCTCAAATAGCTCATGTATCAACCAAGGTTGTCCTTATATTCCGTGTTAGGCGGGTTATTCTCAAGAGGAGTGGACTCCGCTCCTCACTCACGAGAAAATGGCTTGTCACCAGGATGCCCAGTCCCATGCTTTATGCAAACTAAATCAAAATTAATTGCAAATAAACTCCCCCTGGGACCTGATGTATGTTGGAGACACTCGTTGTTTCGAGCAAGTCATGGATTGATGCTTGTTGGTGGAGGGGGAGTATAAACTTTACCATTATGTTTGGGAACCGCCTATAATGTGTTTAGCATGGAAGATATCACCATCTCTTAGTTGCTATGTTGACAATGAAAGTATACCGCTCAAAATATAATTTATCTCTATTTCAAAACCGAGCTCTGGCACCTCTACAAATCCCTGCTTCCCTCTGTGAAGGGCCTATCTATTTATTTTTATGTTGAGTCATCACCCTCTTATTAAAAATCACTGGCTGGAGAGCACAACTGTCATTTGCATTCATCACTATTAATCTATGTTGGGTATGACTATGATTGGATCTCTTTTACCATGAATTACAATGTCTAGTCAGTCCTTGATCTTTAAAGGTGCTCTGCATTTATGTTTTGCGGTCTCAGAGAGGGCTAGCGAGATACCATCTTGTTATATCGTATTATGATTGTTTTGAGAAAGTGTTGTCATCCGAGATTTATTATTATGGCTTGCTAGTTGATTATGCTATTGATATGAGTAATTATGAGACCTGAGAATTATTGCAAATGTGGTTAGTTATGATATATGTTGAAAACTTGAATGCTGGCTTTACATAGTTACAACAACAAGAGCAAACAGAGTTTGTAAAAGTTTTTCTTTTTCTCTTTCAGTTTGTCAACTGAATTGCTTGAGGACAAGCAAGGGTTTAAGCTTGGGGGAGTTGATACGTCTCCGTCGTATCTACTTTTCCGAACACTTTTTCCCATGTTTTGGACTCTAACTTGTATGATTTGAATGGAACTTACCTAGACTGACGCTGTTTTCAGCAGAATTGCCATGATGTTGTTTTATGTGCAGAAAACAAATATTCTCGGAATGTCCTAAAACTCCACGGAACATCTTGGAAAAAGCAATAAAAAATCCTCGCCAAAGATGAAGACCAGGGGGCCCACACCCTGTCCATGAGGGTGGGGGGCACCCCCCCTCTAGGGCGCGCCCCCTACTTTGTGGGCCCCCTAGACACCCTCCGACACCAACTCCAACTCTATATATTGGCTTTCGGGGAGAAAAAAATCAGAGAGAAGAAATCATCGCGTTTTACGATACGGAGCCGCCGCCAAGCCCTAAAACCTCTCGGGAGGGATGATCTGCAGTCCGTTCGGGGCTCTGGAGAGGGGGATTTGTTGCCGTCGTCATCATCAACCATCCTCCATCACCAATTTCATGATGCTCGCCGCCATGCATGAGTAATTCCATTGTAGGCTTGCTGGACGGTGATGGGTTGGATGAGATTTATCATGTAATCTAGTTAGTTTTGTTAGGGTTTGATCCCTAGTATCCACTATGTTCTGAGATCGATGTTGCTATGACTTTGCTATGCTTAATGCTTGTCACTAGGGCCCGAGTGCCATGATTTCAGATCTGAACCTATTATGTTTTCATGAATATATGTGTGTTCTTGATCCTGTCTTGCAAGTCTATAGTCACCTACTATGTGTTATGATCTTGCAACCCCGAAGTGACAATAATCGGGACCACTCCCGGTGATGACCATAGTGTGAGGAGTTCATGTATTCACTATGTGCTAATGCTTTGTTCCGGTTCTCTATTAAAAGGAGGCCTTAATATCCCTTAGTTTCCAATAGGACCCCGCTGCCACGGGAGGGTAGGACAAAAGATGTCATGCAAGTTCTTTTCCATAAGCACATATGACTATATACGGAATACATGCCTACATTACATTGATGAATTGGAGCTAGTTCTGTGTCACCCTATGTTATGACTGATACATGATGAACTGCATCCGGCATAATTATCCATCACTAATCCGGTGCCTACGAGTTTTCCATATACTGGTTCTCGCTTATTTACTTTCCCACTGCTACTGTTACAATCACTACAAAATACCAAAATCATTACTTTTGGTGTCTTTACTTTTGTTGCCGTTACCACCACTATCATATTACTTTGCTACTAAACACTTTGCTGTAGATACTAAGTTTCCAGGAGTAGTTGCATTGACAACTCAGCTGCTAATACTTGAAAATATTCTTTGGCTCCACTTGTGTCAAATCAATAAATTTGGGTTGAATACCACCCCACTAGTATCCGTCATGGCAGATCTGCCACATTGGTCTTAGACCCCATCATTGACGGATTTCACCTCACTCGAGTCCTTATGGACGGTGGCAGCAGCCTGAACCTGCTCTATCAGGATACAGTGCGCAAAATGGGTATACACCCCACAAGGATCAAACCCACAAAAATGACCTTTAAAGGCGTCATCCAAGGTGTAGAGACCCATTGCACGGGCTCAATCACACTGGAAGTGGTCTTCGGATCTCCGGACAACTTCCGAAGCGAGGAGTTAATCTTCGATATCGTCCCGTTCCGTAGCGGCTATCATGCACTGCTCGGGCGAACCGCATTTGCAAGATTCAATGCGGTACTGCACTACGCATACCTCAAGCTCAAGATGCCAGGGCCTAGGGGGTCATAACAGTTAATGGAAACACAGAGCGCTCGCTCCGCACAAAGGAACACACTGCGGCCCTCCCACTAGAAGCACAAAGCAGCCTCTTAAGGCAATCCACCAATTCGGCGATAAAGCCCCCGGACACCGTCAAGCGAGTCCGGAGTAACCTACAACAGGATCGCCTGGCACGTTCAGAGATCGCCTAGCAATTCGGCCCCCGCCCCAGTCCCAACCAAACGGCAAAATCCGTGCCGCGTGTACATAATTACGCATTGAAAATACCATGGGCATAGGCGGGGGCATGACCATGGAACGTCCCATAGTGTGGCTCAACCACCCTAGGGGTTGAATACCTTTATCATTTTCTCTCTTTCAAGACCTTACTCTCTGGAAGCCCTATCCGACAGTGCAATTGCCGGACACATAATACAACAACCAAGGAGGCAGGAAGCTACGTCGTACAATGGAATCCCCAGGTGGTCTCTGATAACGAGCGAAATACCTGCTTTAAATACCAATCCGCAGCTTGCCCTTGGATAAGACATGTCAAATAATCCTATTTTTTGCTTATTGCTCTACTTGTATCAGTACGTTTCGACGTATTCTTTAAGTAACAATGCACATCATTAGTCTATTATTGCATTATTTATTCCTTATATATATATGTTTATTTACGACAATCAGCACCCGTACATTCTCGTACGTCCAGTACGCCAGGGGATTTTGTATACCCCATAATACGGCGTGAGAAGTCCGAACACTTTCAACAGTGCGGCACCCCGAACTTATAGCATTATATGCATCAGCTCCGAATCATGTCCTGGGTCAATAGTTGGGTTTGCCCGGCTCCCGTGTTTTGGTACCTTAAGTTCCGCTATATCGGCTAAGGTAGCACTGGGAGAACTACTGCGATTGTGTCCCGGTTCTTCTGGATGAGCACCTCAGTAGAGAAAGCCAAAACTGACTGTCATGATGAGGCGAGAGTTGGTCGCTGTTTGAGAGGTCTCAAGTCCTGAAAGACTTTTTCCGCTTCGGGCGAGGAGTTGGCCTCGTCCGACTTAGGCGTATATAGCGCCCCAAATTCGGCATTCCGAATACTAGGGGCTTCACAAAAATTTAAAATTGTAGACTTCTATGGCTAAGTGAGAGTGATAAAGCATTATAGTCCGATTTCCTGGTTCGTTGCGCTGAGCACCTCCCTCGAAGGACCCAAAAATGGGAAAAAGAGTGCTCAGATTTATCCCGAACACCCCAGCACTAGCTGCATGGGGGCGGAAGCCAACGACTGGCCAACTCTCAGATTTGACAAACCGCCGCATAGAAGGTAATATTTTAAATTCAAAAAAGTGTTGCATAGCGCAAATGAACTAGTTTTCATATTACAGGATCACATGAGCAAGTTCATTAAAAAATTACATCTTTGGTACACTCCTCCGCCACAAGGCGGGCACCCTTCAGGACATCGTCATAATACATTTCGGGGTGGCGATGCTCCTTGCCCTGCGGCAGCCCCTCCTTCACCAGCTTCTCGGCATCCATCTTCGCCGTGCAGACGGACCGCTTTATGACTTCTAGCTGTGGGCAGGCATCCACAAGCCGCCTCACCAGGCTGAAGTAGCTGTTCGGCAGGGCTCGCCAGGCCACAGCCGGACTATGAGACCCTTCATGGCCTGTTCGGCGGCCTTGTGAAGCTCGACCAATTGCTTCAGCTGGTCGCTCAAGGGCATCGGGTGTTCGGTCCCAGTATACTAAGACCAGAACAACTTCTCCATCAAGCTCCCCTCCTCGGCCCGGTAGAACTCCGCCGCATCAGACACACTGCGGGGCAGATCTGCGAACGCTCCTGGAGAGCTCCGAACTCGGGTAAGTAAAAAGAAATTTTCTTTCACGTACTTGCTTTGCACATTGAATGCCTTACCTGCCGCTATCTTCTTAACCGCCTCAATTTCCTGGAGGGCCTTTTGGGCTTCGGCCTTGGCATGTTTCGCGCCGTCGAGCGCCTTTGCAAGCTCGGACTCTCGCCTCTTAGAGTCAAGCTCCATGGCCTCGTGCTTCTTGACGAGAGCTTGGAGCTCTTGCTGCACCTCGCCTACTCGGGCCTCTTGTTTTTCTCGCTCGGTGCGCTCCTGTGCCGCTTTGTTTTCAGCCTCGGACAACGCCTTCTTCAGGGTCGCCACTTCAGTCGTGGCCCCTGGCACATTCATGATGATCCTATTATTCTGCAACCAAACCTTTTTTCATATAGACAAGGTATTGCTTACCTTTGTTCTCTTCGAGCTGCCTCTTGATAAGGCCGAGCTCTTCCTTGGACCGCTCAAGGTCCTGCTTCAGTGTAGCGACCTCCGCAGTACATGCGGCAACGTCCAGCAGCGAAGCCTGCATATGCAAATAGACACATCCTGATTAGACTCCTGTGATTATTATTCGATCCTCTATTCGGCTTTTCTTCGCGAACGCCAAACAGAGCATCAGGGGCTACTGTCTATGCGGTACTCTTTTCCTACAATCTAATTACTTACCTGAAAGCCTGTTAGGAGGCTAGCACAAGTTTCGGTTAGTCCGCTTTTGGCGGACTGAACCTTCTTGATCACCGCACTCATGATAGTGCGGTGCTCTTCGTTGATGGAAGCGCCGTGAAGCGCTTCCAGCAAGTTGTCCGGTGCCTCTGGATGGACAGAGGTCACCGGCACGGGCGGCTTGCCCCTCTTAATAGGGGGTCGCCTGCTGGAGTCCGGAACCACAGGAGGTTCCGGCGCAGTGTTCGCCCGGGGTCCAAACTTGGAGCCCGTGGGAGTCTTGCTCCCTTTGCGCCCAGGGTCCTGAAGGTCGCCTTGAGGCGCCTCTAGGACTACCTCCCCTCGGCCAGGTGCCTTTTGAGACAACACCTCAATGTTGTCCGTAGGGAGAGGGGTGGAAGCGATCGGAAGTGAATCGCTATTCATATCCGACGAGTCCAAAGAACCGCCCGACGAGGATACGTCGATACGGTCTCGGGGCGGACTGCATAATCATGTCCGACGTAAGGTCAGGCAGTGCAATAGAAATATATCATGAATTACTATGGTATCCGGATACTAACGACTTCGCCAGGGGCTTGTCCCTGGGCAACCACTCATCGTCCCTGTAGGCGGCGGTCATGGAGCAGTCCGGAGGGAGGGTCCTTCCCTTCTTGGACCCTTCGGCCTCCCCGGTTGGGGCGGCCTTCCTTTTCTTGTCTCCCCCGGTTGGGGAGGGGGAGAACTTTCCTCCTCCTCCTCCTCGTTTTCATGGGAGGAGTGTGCCTTGGAGTGTTCGGACGATGAGTCCGACACGACCGCGCGCCGGAGACCCTTTCGGGTCCTCGTGCTCTTCTTGGTCTTCTTCTGTGGCACCTCATAAGGTGCCGGAACCAGCATCTCCGTTAGGAGAGCATCCGCTGGATCTTCGAGCAGGGGGGCTGGGCAGTCAATCTACTCCGCTGTCTCCACCCAGTCCTGTTAAAGGCATGGAAGCTTAGATCCCACGCATGGTCAAATTGGGGAAAATAAACATCTTATAAAAAGACATACCGGGTTCGCAGGGCACTTCACACTAAGTCCGCGGTCCTCGGTAAGGGAAGGAGGCACCTCGGCGCCCTTGAACAACACCTTCCAGACGTCCTTGTGCGTCGTGTCGAAGAGCTCTCGCAGCGTCTGGTGCTCGGCCGGGTCGAACTCCCCACAAATTGAATGCCCGTCGTTGACACGGGAGGATCCGGCGGAAGAGCATGACCTGGACCACGTTGACAAGCTTGAGCTTCTTGCTTATCATGTTCCGGATGCATTTATGGAGTCCGGTCAGCTCCACTGGTGAACCCCAAGACAGGCCCTTCTCTTTCCAGGAGGTGAGCCGCGTGGGGATTCCGGATCGAAATTCGGGGGCCGCCACCCAGGTTGCCACCCCTTTATGGTCTCCACATAGGAGCCCTCGAGCCATGTCACGTTGGGCATTTTTCCCACCATGGCGCCTCTGCATTCCGCTTGCTGGCCGCCCACCACCTTCGGTTTAACATTGAAGGTCTTCAGCCACATGCCGAAGTGGGGCCAGACGCGGAGGAAGGCCTCGCACACGACGATAAACACCGAGATGTTGAGGATGAAGTTCGGGGCCAGATCATGGAAGTCTAGCCCGTAGTAGAACATGAGGCCGCGGACGAACAGGTGGAGAGGAAATCCCAGTCCGCGGACGAAGTTGGTAAGGAAGACTACCCTCTCATGAGATTCCGGGGTAGGGACGATCTGCCCCGCGTTGGGCAGCCGATGCGCGATATCCGCGGCCAAGTATCCGGCTCCCCGTAGCTTTTTGATGTCCTCCTCCGTCACGGAGGATTTCATCCACTTGCCTCCCGCTCCGGACATGCTTGGAACGGTTTGAGGAGAAAGACACAAACTTGGGTGTTGGAGCTCGAGTGCGCGAGAATGGATGAGCGAGGAGGAAGAAGGCGTGGGTGAAAAAGGGGAACCCTTATCCCTTTATAAGGGCGGACGAAACTATGCGCCCCCACCTGCCTAGTAAACTCGCTTATTCCCCAAGCGCTGTGATTGATGGTGTGGTTGGGTTACCCACATCCGTATTGATGAGAATCCTGTGATAAGGGGACACGATCTCTGCTTCGACAATACGTGCCAAGAAAACCGCCTCGCAATATGCGCCGAGGCTGGTTGAGAAAAATGGTTCGAATAATGACTGGGCCATGGTGTGATGTCATGTTACAAAATATGTGAGCAGATTAGATGTGTGGAAATATTATTCTCTCTACGGTGGTATGTGGAATTTGTTTTGCAAAACTGGACACTATCCTTGTGTTCAAAATCTTCTATGGAGTATTCGGAGGAGGAACCCGCCTTGCAATGCCGAAGACAAATCTGCGCACCGGACTCATCGTCATTAAAGCCTGGTTCAGGGGCTACTGAGGGAGTCCTGGATTAGGGGGTATCCGGACAGCCAGACTATATCCTTTGGCCGGACTGTTGGACTATGAAGATACAAGATTGAAGACTTCGTCCCATGTCCGGATGGGACTCTCCTTGGCGTGGAAGGAAATCTTGGCAATACGGATACGTAGATATCCTTCCTTGTAACTGAGTCTGTGTAACCCTAGCCCCCTCCGGTGTCTATATAAACCGGAGGGTTTAGTCCGTAGGACAACAACAATCATACCATAGGCTAGCTTCTAGGGTTTAGCCTCTACGATCTCGTGGTAGATCAACTCTTGTAATACTCATATCATCAAGATCAATCAAGCAGGAAGTAGGGTATTACCTCCATCGAGAGGGCCCGAACCTGGGTAAACATCGTGTCCCTCGCCTCTTGTTACCATCCGCCTTAGACGCATAGTTCGGGACCCCCTACCTGAGATCCGCCGGTTTTGACACCGACAGTGGCGCTGAAAGACGCCTCCATCGTTGATGAACATCGTGCCCTTATGGGTGCGGTGATTGAGAAGATTCAGTCAACTGAGAGTGGACTGAACGAAGCCTATATCAGCCTTATGAGAGGCTTTGAGCTATGTTTTATGAGTTGTCGAAGAGTGTCATAGTATAGATAGTAGGCCCGGATGCACTGTTCGGTGAAAGAAATAACCGGATAGGGGATCGAAGTGATGATCGCAGGAAGACTCGGTGACTGACATTGATTTCTCTTCTGTTACCAGCAGGCGTCTATAGCGGCTGCTGACTCTCGTACTGCGGAGATCTCCGGACTGAATCAAAGTTTGGAGCGGGCCATAGAAGAGCTTGGCCAGTTGAGAGTGCAGTTGAGAGATAAACAAGCTATGCACAAGCTTTGCCTGCATTTATTGCGGAATGAATTTTCAGTATGAAATAAGCTGCATGATTTGTGCTAGGGGTTATGACCGAACTCGATGCCCTCAAAAGGGGCGTTGCCGAGGCCGAGAAAAAGGCGGCCACAGAGTAGACTCTTCATGAGAAACACGAGGCCAGAGTTATTAAAGCTGAGTAGGAGCTGCAAGAGGCCATAAGGAAGTGCAAGACCTTGGAGCAGAGTTTATAGGAGAAAGAATCCGAACTCACCAAGGCGCGTCAGGCCACGAGCGACGCCCGGGGGGAAACCCAAAGCGCCCTGCAGGGGATCCAGGAGGCGAGAGAGATCGTGGCGGGTAAGGCTTTTTCCATGTAAAGTAAGTATTTAAAGGGAAAACTCTAATTCTGATTTTGAATCCGGATTTCTCAGAGGTATTTGCCGAGCTACCTCGCAGCATATCAGATGTCGCCCAATTCTACCGAGCCGAAGAAAGGAACACCGCAAATAAGCTCTTCTGGTCGCAATATTTGACACCGAATTATCCTGTGCCTTTTATCGATCAACTGAAACAGCTGATCAAACTCCGAAGGCGGCGGAACTAGCCATGAAAGATCTGATTATCCGGCTATGGCCTGCCGAGCCGATTCCAAGCAGCTACTTCGGGCTCGTGAGGCGGCTTGTAAGCACTTGCCCTCGACTTGACGTCATCAAGCGGTCGGTCTATATAGAAGGTGCGCGAATGGCCTTCGCCCATGCAAAGGTGCACTGGGAAGATGGATGCCGAAAAGCTGATGACCGAAGGACCGTCCGAGGGGAAGGAGCACTGCAAGCCCGAATTGTATTATGAGAGTGTCCTGAAAGGATCCAACCTTGCAGCGGAGCTATGCACCAAGGACATTTTATTTCCATGAATGCCAATGAAGTTGTCCTGTAATGTTTGAACAAGGTCATTTATTTGTCGCCTGTTATATAAAAGTTTACCCTCCTGTGCGACCGTTTTATATATTAAACCTGAGAGTTGGCCAGTTGTCGGCTTCTGCCCCCATGTAAGAAGTACGGGGTTGTTCGAGATAAACCTGACCACTCTTTATCCCAGTTTTGGGTCCTTCGAAGGAGGTGCTGAGCACAACGAACCAGGCAATCGGACTATAAGGCTTTATCACTCACACTTAGCCAGAGGAGCTTTAGTATGGTAGGCGCAACCCCTAGTGTTTGGAAGACTGTACTAGGGGCTCTATAAGCACCTGATCGGAAAAAACCGATCCATCACACGCTGCATTGGTTATGGCATTATGCGGGAGAAATCCTTAAAGATTTCGTAACTTCTCGAACAGCTGACGAGCTCTCGCCGTATCATGACAGTCAGTTTTCGGCTTTCTCTACTGAGGTGCTCGTCCTGAAGAACCGGGACACAATCGCAGTAGTTCTCCCAGTGCTACCTTAGCCGATATAGCGGAACGTAAGGTACCAAAACATGGGAGCCGGGCAAACCCAACTATTGACCCAAGACATGATTCGGAGCTGATGCATATAATGATATAGGTTCGGGGTGTCGAACTTCCATGAAGGTGTTCGAACTTTTGTTGCCGTGTTACGGGACGAACGAAGCCCCTGGCATATTTTACGGCATATCCCTATGTACGGATGCCACTCGACAAAATGATTTTGATAAGAAATAATCAGCAGGTAAACGTCATATAAATCCACATGTTGTATTTGAATGGTACGTCTATGAGTATGGGTACAAGTAATGTGATAAAAAAGGAGTATGATAGCGGAACCTGCTGTGACCAGGGGGAAGAGGTGTGAGTGCGGATCCATAATATAGCCGGACGGTCACTGCGGGGAATGTCTAAGGATTCCTTAACTCGTTCAAGCTACCTCAGTGTAGCCCGTCCTAGTCGGCGCAAAGGTGAACTTGTGTAGGAAATATGAGAAATATTTACATGCCGGAGGGCGGTTGAACCGCTGAGTTCGGCCTGTCCTGGCATTCGCCGGAGTGTTTAGTTGAGCTCTGGACGAGCCGGACTATCCTTCCATGAAGTAGTTTGGAGCCCCTTGATGATGTCCGGGAGTCTGGACGGCGACTCGAAGTTCGGCTACAAGATGCTGCTCGTTGTTTCTGTTGCTAAGGCAGTGGTGTATTTGTTGGTGCTAAGGGAAGGTTCGGCCTTGCCCTGAACTGTAATGACGCCACGTGGACCAGGAATCTTTAGCTTACTGTCGGTGTCAAAACCGGCGGATCTCGGGTAGGGGGTCCCGAACTATGCGTCTAGGCGGATGGTAACAGGAGACAGGGGACACGATGTTTTTACCCAGGTTCGGGCCCTCTCGATGGAGGTAAAACCCTACTCCTGCTTGATTGATCTTGATGATATGAGTATTACAAGAGTTGATCTACCACGAGATCGAGGAGGCTAAACCCTAGAAGCTAGCCTATGGTATGATTGTTGTTCTTGGTCCTACGGACTAAACCCTCTGGTTTATATAGACACCAGAGGGGGCTAGGGTTGCACAGAGTCGGTTACAAGGAAGGATATCTACATATCCGTATTGCCAAGCTTGCCTTCCACGCCAAGGAGAGTCCCATCCGGACACGGGACGAAGTCTTCAATCTGGTATCTTCATAGTCCAACAGTCCGGCCAAAGGATATAGTCCGGCTGTCCAGATACCCCCTAATCCAGGACTCCCTCAGTAGCCCCTGAACCAGGCATCAATGACGATGAGTCCGACGCGCAGATCGTCTTCGACATTGCAAGGCGGGTTCCTCCTCCGAGAACTTCAGAAAAGATCTTGAACACGAGGATCGTGTCCGGCTCTGCAAAACAAGTTCCACATACAACCGTGGAGAGAATAATATTTCCAAAAATCTAATCTGCTGACGTACCCCGTAGTGTGACATCACACCACAACGAGGTCTTTATTCGAATCGTTTTTCATAACCAATCTCAGCATGTTCCGCGAGGCGGTTTCCTCGGCACGTCTTGTCGAAGCAGAGATCGTGTTCCCTTTATTACGGGATTCTCATCAACACGGACGTGGGTAACCCAATCGTGCCTGTTGGTATGACCCCTCGATTGAAGGTAAGTCCCAAACGGTCACGAGGATGGCTATTGGTATTCAAACTCTTTATAAAAAGACCAAGGCCTATTCTTTTTCCTCTCGATTTTAATTGAATCCACCTCCCGCCTCGAGTTCCAACACCCAAAGCTCAGGTTCAGGCGCTTCAGACCTCCGATTATGTCTGGATCCAACCTTCAAGGTTGGTGGATGCCTTCCTCCGTCACGGAGGAAGACGTAATAAAGCTAAGGGAGGCCAGATACTTGACCGGCGAAATCCCGCATAGGTTGCCTGCCCAAGGGCAGGTTATTCCCACTCCCCAGCCCGGTGGGAGCATCGTGTTCGTATCTCACTTCCACCGAGGGCTGGGCTTCACGCCAGATCCCTTCGTGAGGGGGCTTATGTTCTATTATGGGCTGGACTTCCATGACCTAGCTCCGGAGTCCATCCTCCACATCTCATCGTTCATCGTCATGTGTGAAGCTTTCCTTCGTATTACCCCTCACTTCGGACTGTGGCTCAAGACCTTCGAAGTAGTGCCGAAGATGATCGAGGGGTGGCATGCAAAGTGCGGAGGCGCCGTAATAAGCAAAAACGCCGACGCCCCATGGCCCGAGGGCTCTTTTCAGGAGGTGTCCAGCTTATGGCAACAAGAGTGGTTTTATATCATAGCTCCCAGGGGCACCAAGTGGGTGGCTCCCCCTGTCTTTCGCTCGGGTCCCCCGCCATTACTAACGTCATGGGTCAACAAGGGGTTGGACTGGGGGCCAGTAAAGGACGTGCCCACACTGCAGAGCCGCATCCGAGATCTCCTTGAGAGAGATATCAGTCTGATCGTGGTAATGCAAGTTATGTTAATTCGCCGAGTCCTGCCCTGCAAACGTCGTCCCCTACGCATGTGGGAGTTCAACCCGGAGGGACCGCGAGCCGTTCAACACTTCCTCGGCATGACGCCCGAGGAGATGTACAAATAGTTCTTCAGACCACGGATAATGTGTCCGAACATCACTGAGGATGCAGGTCTGAGCTGCAATCGCCTGGATACCCAAGTAAGTAGTCCCGCATCCGAACACACTGTCCGTTTATTTAACGCAACGTTGCCCTAAAAAGGCGCTTCTTTGACCAGGATTGGATAGCGAAGGCAAAATTGATGAGGTGTCCGGCCCCCCTCCCTGAGACCTCGCCAAATCCCGTGCTGACTAGGATGCTGGAGATCGCGCCTTATCAAGCGTCCTCTGGAGAAGATAAAGGGGGAACAAGGAGGCTACCGCCTCCGCGAAGGAGGTTAGCCGGAGGGGAGTAACTGAAACTTCCTCTCCTAGGGAAGGAAGAGGACCGCCTCTGAGGACCTGGAGACAATGGTCTCCAAACAGGGGAAGAAATCTTCGCCAGAGGGTCCTGTACCGGGGAATACCCCTGCCGCACTATGCCCTCAAGGGGATCAGCCCTCCACCGAGCTGTAAGTAAAAGGGTACTTAATAATGAAAAAAAACCTTGCTTTACTCCTGAGGAAAATAACCGAAGCATTTATCTTGCAGTTCGGATCTTAGCCCTTCTCAGCAGAGCTCGTCTTCGGGGGATCTTCTTCTAGAGATGATGGAGAGCGAAACGCCTCCCCCTGCCATACCGCCTCATGAGGCGGGCGACCCCGAGGTGTCGTCATGGAGGGTTTCTCCTGATCCGGCAAGGCCAGAAGGTAGTCATATGGCCACCTGAAGTCCTCAGTATCCGGCTTTTGAAGAGAGCAATCGAAAGAGTCCGGCTCCGTCTGGTGTGCGGTCGGACGTACTGAGGGATCTGCTAGAGCGATCGGCTATCTCAGAAGAGCACCGCGCGTTGATGGGTGTGGTGATTGAAAGAATTTCGTCCGCCAAAAGCGGGTTGCATGAAGATGTTATGAGTCTACTGACGGGTTTTGAGGTACGCGAAATGATGTACATTTTTTACAGTACCGCACATTTTTAGATGTGCCCTGTGTATATAGTAGCCCCTGAGACTCTGGGTGCCATTGACGACGACGGCGCATAGAGGATCATAGTCCCAGGAATAACCATGCCGCCATGATATGCAGGTGGTGGAGGGTCTGGTGGCCAGCCGGACTAATGAGTTTGCCGATCTAAAGCGGCAGCTTGATGTGGCAGACGCCGACATCGTACATGTCAACAAGAGGCTTGACGAGGCGTAGGGTATGTAATTTCTCTAGTGACACATGATAGGAGGAGCATGATGCCAGTATCCATAACATGTTTTTGAATGCAGATGGAGTTGTGGCCGTGGAGAACCTTCGGGCAGAACTTGCCCGAGCGAAAGAACAAGCCAGGAAAAGTGATGCGGCTGCCCTAAAGGCAATCGAGGAGCTGAAAGCCAAACATGCTGCTCACTTCCAAAGCAAGGAGGAAGTAGCCAGAATGGCTGTGGAATTGAAGAATGCCGCTGACCGTTACGAGCTTCTTGAAAAGGAAGATCGAGCGAAGAGGACAGACCTGGAGAAGGCCACGGTGGCAGCCAAAGACACCCGCTCTGCAATGAGAGCGATGAAGGAGGAGCTGCGCCAAGCCGGGGATATTACGGTTGGGAAGCCCTTTATGCTGCAGATGAAGTTCGGAGATCCTAAGTACGCCCCTTTGGACCGGCTGTGGAGTTCTGCGGACGCATATCTGGACTTAGCGGCGAGTGCTACCGATGCGGCCGAATACTTTTGAGATCAAAAAGATCGCGAAGTGGAAAAGCTGTTCTGGTCACAATTTAACGTTCCAGAGCGTCCTATTCCATTGACAGATCGGTTGGCCGAATGGGCTGAGCTGAATAGATTGTCCGGACTCGCCATGAGGTCTATGGTGGATCATCTGTGGCCGGAAAGGCCAAAGCCGAACAGTTATTTTAGTTTGTTGCAGCAGTTCCTTGGTGCAGTGCCGCATATCAACGCGATGAAGAGGTCGACGTGCGTAGAGGGTGCGCGTATGGCCCTTGCCCGTGTGAAGACATACTGGGCGGAGATGGAGGCCACCGCCATTGCAGCCCAAGATTCGGACAAGAACCGAGTACCTGCCGAGCACTACTTTCGAGAAGTTCTTGAGGGCGCTCGCTCCATAGAGGCACAGTGCTCGAAGAATATTATGTTCTAATGACTTGTATTCCCATTGAAAAACAATGTTTTTACTGAATTATGAAGGCTATTTTATACTTGTGCCTACAAGAATTATAATACCTCCTGTGCGGCCATTTATGTATGTATGTATATAACCTGAAAG